>NC_056725.1:639785133-639929178 GCF_019279795.1 Protopterus annectens
TGTGATTCAGTGTGCAATGTCCATTGCAGGCATTCACACCTATGTACTGATTGCAGGTCATCTTGATGCATACATACATATGTGATCTATGATCTGAGAAGCAGCGGCACAATCTGTCAAAGGTTACAAATGTATTCATGTAGTATGCAGGCTTCACACCTATGTACTGATTGAGGTCACATGTACATAAATTTATTTGACATGCAGATACCCAATGTGTGCAATGCACATACTGTTTGAAACATATGTCATACCGTAGTAAAAGCAAAACCCACACTGCATTGACCACCTGTGGCACACACATAGCTTTTGCAGGACTCAAACCCTTACTTAATTATGTTATGATACAAGAGAGCTATGCATTTATATGGCATGCTATATGCTTTACTGGGTATTTTTTGTTCTCCTTGAATATTTGTAGGATGCTGATATCATCAGACTTTCCGAAGAGGGATTTACCTCTTTTAATGTGTTTTCCCAGTCTCCAAAAAGGGTACTCTTCTCAAAGGAAATCACATCCCCTCCACACACACTTGGCATCTGCAGAACTCAAACCCCTAGCTAATTATGTTATGAGGTTAGAGAGACATGCATTAACACAGCGCACTATGTGCATTACTGGGTGGCTTCTGTTCTTAAATATTTGTAGGATGCTGACATCAACAGATTTTCTAGGCTGGAGGTACCTCTTTTAATGTGTTTTCCCAGTCTCCAAAAAGGCTACTCCTCTCAAAGGAAATCACCCCCCTCCACTTGGAGTTTACAGGACTCAAGCCCCTACTTAACTATGTTATAATGCTAGAAAGATACACATTAACACAGCACACTATATGCATTACTGGGTGGTTTCTGTTCTCCTTGAATATTTGTAGGATGCTGACATCATCAGACTTTCCAAAGAGGGATGTACCTCTTTTAATGTGTTTTCCCAGTCTCCAAAAAGGCTACTCCTCTCAAAAGAAATCATACACGCCCATTTGGCATTTGCAGGACTCAAACCTCTACCTAACTATGTTATGATGCTAGAGCAATATGCATTAACACAGCACGCTATATGCATTACTGGGAGAGTAATTTCCAAAGCTCTATTTGTAGGATGCTGATATCATCACACTTGGCAAAGAGGTATTTACCACTCCTAATGTGTTTACCACTCTTAATGTGTTTCCACAGTCTCCAAAAAGGCCACTCCTCTCAAAGCCAATCTCACACACACACACTTTCATCCTTTGCAGGATTCAATTCCCTACTTAACTATGTTATGACACTAGTAAGATGCAAATTCTAACATGACACGCTATTTGCTTTACTGGGAAGCATTTATTTCCAAAGCTCTATTTGTAGGATGCTGACATCATCACACTTGGCAAAGAGGTATTCACCACTCCTACTGTATTACCACAGTGTCCAAAAGGCCACTCCTCTTAGAGGCAATTTCAGACACATTCACAAGATTGAAACCCTACCTAACTATGATGCTAGAAATATACATTAACACAGCATGCTATATGAATTACTGGGTGGCTTTTCTTCTCCTTGAATATTTGTAGGATGCTGACATCATCAGACTTTCCTAAGAAGGATGTATCTTTTTAATGTGTTTTCCCAGTATTCAAGAAGGCTACTCCTCTCAAAGGAAATCACACACATACACCCCCCCCCACCCCCACACACACTTGGCATTTGCAGGACTTAAACCCCTACCTACCTATGTTATGATGTTAGAGTATGCATTAACACAGCACACTATATGCATTACCAGGAGCATTTATTTCCAAAGCTCTATTTGTAGGATGCTCACATCATCACACTTGGCAAAGCGGTATTCACCACTCCTAATGTGTTTCCACAGTCTCCAAAAGGCCACTCCTCTCAAACTCAATCTCACACACACACGATTCAAACCCCTACCTAACTATGTTATGACACTAGTGAGACACACATTAACACAATGCACTATTTGCTTTACTGTGAGCATTCATTTCCAAAGCTATATTTGTAGGATGCTGACATCATCACACTTGGCGAAGAGATATTCACTACTCCTAATGTGTTTCCACAGTCTCCAAAAGGCCACTACCCTCAAAGCCAACTGCACACACACACACACACACAGACACTCAGCAATTGCAAGATTCAAACCCTACCTAACTATGTTATGATACTAGTGAGATACACATTAACACAACGGCTATATGCTTTCCTGTGGGTTTTTATTCACATGCTATATTTGTAGGTTGCTGACATCATCAGACTGGATAGGGTAATGTGTGCACTTAGTGTTATGCAATCCCAGGAATGAAGCTTGTGGGACAGCAGGTGTGAACATCTTGAACAGTAATACACAATTCATAGCTTGTGTGATCTATCTGTGGACAAATTACCATTCCTTCATATGACAATACATATTCATACACGGATTGTAGGTTTTGTGGATACATGTGTCTGTGATGTTGGTAAAGGCTATTTAAAGTCTATGTGGGACCTGTGTTGCTCCTGTCAGTGATGTCTGTCCTGGGTGGCTGCCTTGCAAGATATATAGCAGGTTTGGGGAACATGATGTGCTCTTTAACATACCACAGACGTTTGGGTTGTGTGTTTGTCGGTTTACAATATCTCTGTTCCTGACTTCAATCATGATGGACTCCATGGCCTAGCATTTTGGACTTTGTAGGCTTATAGGAATATAGTTCCCATGATGTTGTGCACCAACACTTGTGGGGTGCCACATGTTGCTGTAACACATTCAACGGTGTAAGATCCTGTAGAGAGTGTGAGGCTCAACAGACTGTTTGGGTGCAGTGTCTGTTTGTCCTGTTGTTCACTTATGACGCATATGGGGAAACAATGTTATCCATGTGATGGGATTCGCTTTGGCGTTGGGAGGACCAGTTTACACATTCTACATGTGATATCTCCTGGTATGATGTTAGGGCCTTTTGTCATTGGGAGGTGGGTATGTATGTATGGGCCTGTCTGACAGGATGTTGACATTGTCAGTCAGGTACAGTTGACCCTGACTCAGGACAAATATGACTGCACATCGATATTTCTGACATAGCTGAAGGAGGTGTAATGGTTTTGTCTGTACTCCTTGCAGATTATCTTTCCACAGCAACAACAAACCTGAACACTAAACCCGTTATACTCTTTTACACACTTGACACTCTACTGATCCTTTGTGATCAGTCGACAGTGTATGTCATCATTATATCCTGGCATGTCCAAAGGTCAGTTTAGTGTGTAGTCTCCAGTCCAGCTGGTGCATATTGGAATTTTGACGCATTGTTACAACTGCCTTATGTACACAGGGAACACTGTCCTCCTACCAACAAACTCAGATATATGTGAGAGGTGCAACTGTATAGACAGACAGGAGTCTGAGCTCTCCCAAACCATGACTGGCACAGTCTATCGGTGGTGAAGGTAACCATACACACCACAAATACAGTCGCATGGACCTATGACAACAGCAAACCATATACATTGACACACAAAGACAAACTTGGAGCATCTAAATATGCACTGAAACAGCAGAGACATCCAAAGCAGACACACAAACAACTGCTAACACACAACCATACCCACATATCACATAGTTCACAAAGTCATTGTGCCACACAGTCACTGCCCTTAGGGCTACACAACACACCTCGTACACTTGTATTAGATGACTGTAATTATCGGTCACACTGACATCCCACTCACCAGGCTGAACAAGGTGAAGGTCACTTTGTGCTGTGTGTCGGTGCCAGGATATGCCACATGACACATGCACTGTTGTCAGTCCACTGCAAGTACAAATATGGCTCCATCATTGACCATTCTGGTGTAAACCTCAGATTCCTCCCTGGACTACATGACAAGAGACATAGAGGAGCTCTCTGATTATGTAGCCCAGCCAGTATGACCCTGACCTTGTGTAGCATCTTACCCTCACCAAGTACTATGTCACAGTATACAGATGAAATGATCACTTTTAACAGTTGCTAACACATTGTTGTCATTCACAGGGGATCCACTGTCTGTCAGCCTGGGATTGCATGCTCAACATGCCATGTACATTTGCTATGGATGCCATGCACCTGTCACCCCTAGGCTTTCACAGACTGCCTTAGGCTCTTGACACACACATAGTGGCTGTTTGAAGCAGGGTCAGAAGACATAACCACAGCCATAGACGTTACAGGGTACAGGAAACGGAGAGTGATGGTGCTCAACAACTGATCTCTAACCCTCAGAATGCATGCACTCAGGACTCACATCAGTATGGAATATGTCGATATATGTGCAGCAACAAACACCTGGTTCAGGCTCACAAAAGCACATCAGCACTAACAGGTTTTACATCATACCATGGTTTTCAGACACAAGACTTCGGACCGACAGCAACAATAGGGGGTATCCATATACATCAGTCATACACACACCTCCAGTTTGGTAGCAGTGCACAAAGCATTGGGGAACATGTGCAACAGAGAGTGGGCAAAACAGCATTTCAGTTTGTAGACTGTTACAGACCACACTCCCAAAACACTGGGGAATGTGAAGGTCTCACCAAACACCATTATATTGTGTGACTTCAAATACACAAACATTGACTGGGTATACTACTCAAGCACTGACACCCCGCACAACAGTTGCTAGGATTGTTACACTCAAATGCTATGGCAGACCTGGTCACCACACCCACAGGGGTTAAAACATGGGGACCTGATCATCACCCACATGGGGACTCTATGTTCCACAACAGAGGTATACCTGTCATTGTTAAGGTTGGAACATACATTCATCTTACTAGACATACATATCCCATACACACATCCTATGTTATCTCAGTGACATACTTCTCATGAGCAAACGTCACACTTGTACAAACTGAGGTGGTATCCCTCAATGACCCTGGGACAGTGTTAATTACGGCTCAGACCACTTCATACTTTACAAGCCCATTCTATGGACAACTACTGGAATGCATGGATCATGCTATCCCAGATAACTACAAGACTCACTCCTCCAAAGGCAGGGGACCTGTCTATTGGACCACGCCATTACTGAGCTATACAGGGACAGGAGAAGGCTACTACATTATAGAGCACAATCACAATCAGGAAGGCATCTCTGATCAGTACTTTGGTATAGCTACAATCACTTGTTGATTCATCTAAGGCCCACTTCTAATGGACACTTGCAACAGACACTATGGACAATCACAAGGCCTTATTTAGTTATGTCAGGGACCTGGGTGGAAACTCACAGATATGCTGTGAGTTACTGCATAATTACAAATGATACAGTGAACCCACTGACATTAACATCCTGAACAACAGGTTCAGTGGGAATGTTTCCCCACCATCCCCCCTGCAGTGCACATGTCCATCACAACAGGGTGTAGCCTCCCTGACATCACAGATGAACATGTGTGTGCTGCCCTCTCCATAGCAGATAACACAGCATCAGTGGGACCAGATGGTGTCCCAGACTGTGGCATACACGAGATTCATGACAAACTTCCAACTCACATTATGTCACTGTTCAATATCACAGTTACTACAGGATATGTACCCATGGAATGGCATACAGATATGGTACCACTCCACAGTGCTGGTGTCACAAGGACCATGGACATTATCCCAATATATGCCTAACTATCCTGGTCTGCTGCTATGGAGTGTATCATCATGGAACACATACACATACACATTGTGAACCTACAGACACTGGATCCTACACAATTTGGTTTTGTTGTGGGCATATCTGCCTCTTGCAGATGTCTGATGTCTTTAAACAGTTAACAGGTCCATAGACATACACAGGGTTGTCCACACAGCCTACCTGGAGCTCGCACACCACTTCTACACAATACCCCACTTGACCTTTACACATTAGATCACCGGATTCAATATCTACACATATGTCACAAGATGGATTGCTAACTGGATCATGGATAGCACACACATGGTCAGTATTGCAGGTGCCATGTCTGACTATACACCAGTTACACGTGGCATCCCGCAAGGCTCAGTCCTGGGACATCTCTTGTTCTGTATATATTTCTGATACATACTGGCTAACACAGGAGGAATATGGATGACCATGTTTGCAGATGACTGCAAACTGCGTGCCATAATCAACTCCACAGCTGGCACAAGCATCCTTAGAAAGGGTCTCACAGAGATGGATGACTGATGCCAGAGCCATGGCCTACAGCTACCTTCCTTTAGATGCATAGTCATCACCTTTGGTAGTAACATCATGCACACACATTACCACATAGGTGATTTGTGATTTGGGGACATGAATACTTAGTACTCTCACCTTTGACATTCACGTTGCCAGTGTTGTTGGACACACCTTCTATTTAGCCAACCTTATCCCATACGGTTTTACATCCAGATCAGGTGGGGTCATTGTGACCCTATAGTCATCAGGCACATGCTTGGATACAATGCCCCATTTTGGATGTACCTTACCCAACACCTGCAGCAACTGAGTGTACACAGATTTACATAACCAAGTGGATCTAGGGACTCACACAGATGGTATGCACAGTTTGGCTATGGTGACCCCAGCTCTCCTCAGTTACTTGCTGCCTACTTGGATGCAGTCTGTGCCTTTGTTTGAAGCCATGTCCATCACAGCATTGATGGACAGGCTCCATGAGGATATCAAAGTCCCTTACAGCTAAATGCTCCAGGGCAGGTACGTGAGCAATGATGTTAATAGGACATGCTGGAGGGCATATTACCATCACAGAGGCTCCACTTACTTGGGAATGTGATCACAGTCCCACCTATGCACAGACCCACGCTGACCACCTACAGGTGACATCTTCACAGGTGGATGGGTGATCGTATGTTTAGCCCTGGGTTATGTTATGGGTGCTTGCTAGACAGAGGCAGAATGAAATGAACATATGTGAGATATCTTCTGTGACCTACTATTAACAGGCACAGTCTACTGATCTAGTGGGGTTGCAAAATACAAACACACTGTGGCTAGGCTTCTACATACCCTAGGGCAGATAGCCTAGTGCCAACCTCTGAACCTGTGCTAATGTTCGGGATGCACATTGTTCAGTGATGGTACTGATTGCAGGTTTTGTTTCTTCTTTGCTTTACCACTTCCTATGAACAACCTAGGTTTCTGCATAACATATTTGATTGTGACAGGATTTCACTATATTATATTGTGTCTGTTGTCATATCACTGTGTGCACATGGTGGATTGGTGAATAGTGTGAGGTTCCTGGGTTGACACATGCAACTGAGGGATATGTGTGGCCCACTGCTGTACTCAAACTTGCCCTAAGTGTGTGAGCATGCCCAGTTCAGACTTTCAGTGTTTTGTTGCCTGACATTTGTCTCAAATTTTCAAGTGTGTGAGCATGCCCGTGTGACCTTGCAGTATGTTGCTGTCTGAGGTCCACTACATTTGTTGATGTGTGAACATTACCAATATTAACATTTATACTATATGCGTGTTGAATATTAGGTTCTATTATTACTGCAAGCCTCACCTTTGTGTCTTAACTCAACAGGGATTATGCTATGCCTGCAAGGTTTTCATGAGATACTTAGCATTGACTTATCAACATTTTTTCATACAAGCTGACCATTGACATACTGTCATGGTTTAGTGGTTCTGTACTTTGACTATAGTGCCCTGTATCCTGGGTTCGATGACTGTCACTGCTTCATATTTTCATACATGCCAGAACAGACTGCTTCAAGAAAAGTGAAGCAAATATGAACATGTTAACCTGCTTTTGATGAACTATACCCACATTTGACCAGACTTGCACAACATTGCTCAATGTTGCCCAACATTGCTGGCCAGTGCACAATATTGCTGAACATTGCCTGTAGTTGTGCTACTTAGTGTGTGCAATTTTGTTTACATATACACTAAATAGTGGTGAGAGCTGTTTAGCGGTGCTTTATATTGCTTAACACATAGCAATCATGCCTCAGGTGATGCTGCAGGGCTGCCTATGTCGGATGCACATTTTACACTCCTATACATGTTTGTTAACAGGTAGTGTCAAGTTAGGCATCACTTTTAATATATGTGCGAGTCAGAGAGGTATAATTTCCAGGGTTCCTACTGAGCCAGTGTATATGCTATGTTGCCTCTTTGCCAAGGCCAAAGCATACTGGGCACGCCTCCTTCTGCCTACTGGGGCAGGCTCAGGTTGTTCCTCCTCAGTCACGCTCTGCCTGTGATGGCCTTGGCAATGGTGGGGGCTGTTGTGCCCGGCCCTATGCTACTCCTGCTGCAGCTGTTTCACAGGATCATATTGTGTAGCATAGCACATACCATGACTATTTGGGTACATGTAGTTGGTGAGTACTGGAAGGCTCCACCAGATGTGTCCAGGCAGTGGAACCGTGACTTGAGCAGCCCAAACACACACTCGATTACATTTCATGTTTGTGCGTGTGCCTCATTATGGCGTTCCTTTTCAGGTGTGTGTGCATTTCTGATGGGTGTCATCAGCCACGGCTCCAGTGCATATCCAACATCCCCACTAGGTGACCATGAGGGATGTCGCCATTGGCAAATGTCTGGTACAGCTGTGTCAGATACCAGATATGGGAGTCATGGTAGCTTCCAGGGCAGCCAGCACACACATTCATTATTATGCCCTGGGCATCACATGACCTGGCAGTTGATGGAGGGTAACCGTTGTGGTTATAGTAGACCCCACCCGCTCACCGGCTGGTGCTTTGATGCGTATGTGCATGCAGTCTATTGCACCCACTACCTCAGGGTATTCTGCTATTTGCTGGAAGAGATGCATATTGCTGGCCAATACCTCACAGGAATTGGGGAAATATACATGATCACCGACATGTGCTGCCATGGCATCCAGGAACTGGTACAGTACCCTAGATGCTGAAGCCTGTGAAATCCCCATCATATCACCAGTTGGTCTTTGGAAGGTACCTGTTGCTAATATTCTTAGGCCAACACATACCTTGGTTTCCACTGGGATGGGTTCCCCTCTGTTGGTTCTGTGTGTGAGGCGTGGCCTGCACAGCTCAACAATTTGCTGCATGAGGTCTCTGTCCACTCTATAGTGCTCCACTATCTCCAGCTCATGTAGCCCCTGGTAAGTTACCCTAGGCCTGTACACTCTTCTCCGTCTCCTCACTCTGGGTTGCTCAGCAGCATTTGCATTGTCATCACCCTCAGCATGTTGCATATGTTGCCTTATGACAGCAATGGCAGCCCCTAACATTTCTTTGTCTCAGTAAAGCTTTTTCAGTTTTCACTTCTATTAGCTTACTACAGTGTTGCAGTGTGTCTGAGAAAAACATACTGGAATGGTTTTTGCTGAGTTTTAAGTGCTGGGCTAGGCTAGTGTACTGCTCGTGTAATTGCCTGATTCTGATTGTTTTCACCTGCTAGCTCTGCTAGTACTCCCTGGTTAACTTCCTACTATTTGTTGTGCTTCCTTTTTCCTTTCTGTTTCCTCAGGGGCAGCCACGCAAACAAGCGCAAACACACTCACATGCACACATGCTTACACGGACTAAAACTTGCTTATTCTTGTTGAAATGTATGCACACCGGTGCAAATGTGCTTACAACTGTTTACACAGCCTTATTTATGCTTACTCAAGCCTACATGCACGCACACACGCCACACGCCACACACTGTCTTACTGGTTTACTGGCTACACACGGCATGCACTCAGCAAGAAACTTTGGTGTTATCCACGGCATACACTTTCGATTTCGTGACTTTACCTGACCTACCTGTTGACACATCTCTTTCACTATTATGTAAATGTAAGCTGACACATGTCACTCTGCTCCAATGAGCTTCACTACTTTCATACATACCCCCCTCATGATGTCACCTATCTTCTACTCTGTTACTCCCCTTGTCCTACTCCTACACTCCACTGACTGTGCTCATTTGCTATGTAAACTTGCGATTCACTATCATAACTCTCATTTGCATAGGATTGCCTACTAATGCTTAGTTACATCTCTTAGACTGAGGTTCCCCCCTTAGCAACCTCTACTCAGTGGCCATGTTGTCTTCAGCCTGCCATTCCCTTGTATTGTAAATTCATTTTAGCTATAAAATCCACATTTGTGGATCTTAATTATTAATTTTCTGCTTTTTAGGTGTAGCGCATTTGGCGCTGCACTGCTTCACGGTTAAACCTCGAGATCGATAAAAAAATATTTTATTTTTAATTTGCATCACTTCCCATTGCCAATGGCCGTATTTTGGCCATTGCCATGCTTCCTCCTGTTAATGCATGCTTTTCTTCCAGCTGACACGGCTCTGTTTTGCTATCTGCAGAACTGTACTTAGTTATCAACTGAGTACATTTCTGCAAATAACACTACTCCTACTTGGACAGGTTCAGGTTTCCTGGATCGCAAATTTACCTCATTTTCATGGCTTTTCGCCTGCAGTTGAGGTAATTTGCATATCCCAGCCTTGTCCATGTAGGACTAGTTTGAGAGTTCAGTTGCATGCCTACCGCTGTTCCTGGATCTCGGACATGTTGGCTGCATGGAGTCTTACTCTATTCTAAGACTCCGTGCAAGCCTTCGTGAATCGGGCCCATAGTTATTGATGTCAGCCATAAAAAGAAAATATGTCTTGGAAACAAACAAAGTTGTATATATAGTATAATAAAACATTAGCACATACATCCACTTTTGTAAGCCCACAAAGTTCAAATAATCTTTCACTTAGCTAAATGAAATGGTGTTCATAAAAACTACATTCTTATGTTACTAACAAAAGGATATAGCAAAGTCCCAAAATAGTCCAAGCTCATTAAAGCAGCCCTGATTCAGGAACAGTTTATATATATAATATAATCCTCAGTCCAAACACTTTCAAGCAGCCATGAACCATGAACAATTCCTATATAATCCCGATCCATGTGTGCAATTTCCAAAATGATAGAGTCCAAAGTTTTCAACTGTCGTTCTCTTTCTATATCCATGTAGGTAGTGTCAGCCGATGTTAGAAACTACTGTTCATAGTTCCCAAACATGTATAGTGACAGAAAAATATGGCGCCCCGCCCGCAATGTTATGCACAAGACAAATCGTACAGCCAAAATCCCCCAGTTTATATAGGTCTGAATTTTTAAGGCCAATAAGGACACTTTTGGTTTGGATGCCAATAATTATTTGCAAAAGACAGTTGAACAGTCACAAAATTATTAGAGTATCAGGATGAAACTCCCAGCAATTATTAATGTTCAAATAAGCACACACAGTGATCAGAGGATAAAGGGATGTGACCAAAAGATATTTTTAAACAGTACCTGATCCAACCGACTGTTATTAAAAATGTCCGTATTAGTTATGGCTTGTTGAATTAAATAAGCTGCCAAACTCAAAGCAGGGAAACTTCACTTTAAATCCTGAGTTTATGAACCAAGCCAAATAACTGTGTTTAGACCTGAAGATGTATTTAAACAATACCTGATCCAACTGACTGTTGTTGAAAAATGTCCGTATTAGTTATGAGCCGCCAAACTCAGAGCAGGGAAACTTTGCTTTAAATCCTGAGTCATAGACCAAACCAAATAACTGCATTTAGACCTGACAGAATATGTACTTCCAACTTCCAAAAATAATACAGGATGGCATCAAGTAGAAACCATGTGGAACAGCATCTGTCAAAGCTTATGCAAGGGTGAAATGCCACTAATTTGGATACATCTTCCCAAGAGTTTCCAGCGTGTGCACATCGAACTAGGGACCAACCAAATACACGCAATGAGACAGGGTGCATGGATTAAACCAATATGAAACTCAAGAAAAAATATATCCAGCACCAGGAGAAGTTTCAAACAATTTGCAGATATATTTATTAGGGCAAACCCAAAAAATCCATAAGCAGATAACTGGTTTTGGCTGATTATTGGCCTTCTTCAGTGCATTAGTGTAAACGGACACTTACACATGTTTATATAGGAAAATAATCAGAAGAATTGATTGCAGTCATCCATTATTAGTTTAAACAATTAAGCAAATCAACTTAACTCATTCAGGCCAGGACTAAATAGTGCACTAAATAGTGCACCTAGCCTAACAATCCAACCTGATTACTTCTGATTTAAAATAGTATGCATTGGATATATAGTATGGTATGGTATAGTGCATTGGATAATCTATTATTCTTAATATCACTTAAATGTTCACTGATTCTAAATCTGAAAGGACTAGATGTTTGCACTATATAAACACACTTTGAAACACAAAACAGCTAAGTTCACATTCACTATAATTGACAGAATTGAATATAACAAAACATGTAAATCAGGATGGCGTACTATTTTAAATAAATATATTTACAAATATCCATCTGCCATGCAATGAATGGCAGGCTGAAGACAACATGGCTACTGAGTAGTGGTTGCTAAGGGGGGAAGCTCAGTGTGAGAGATGTAACCAAGCATTAGTAGGCAATCCTATGCAAATGAGTATAAGGATAGTGAATCCCAATTTTCCCTGTCATGTGAACCATGTCCTTAGAGTGTAAGAGTAGGATTAGGGGAGCATCAGAGTAGTAGATAGGTGACATCATGAGGGGGGTATGTATCAAAGATTGTAAGCTTATTGAAGCAGAGTGGCATGTGTTTGCTGTGAGTTACTCAGGACTGGAAAAGGCGTGTCTACAGTTGTCTGAACTGAAACCCAGAAACCGAAGGCATATGCTGTGGCTACAGCCAAAGTTTCTTGCAAAGATGCTTACACTATGTGTGTGCACGCCTGTAAACCCGTGTAAGCCTGTATGCGCGTGTGTGCCCGTGTAAGCCTGTGTAAGGCTGTCTAAGCCTATGTGCTCGGATGTGCACCCGCCTAAGTCTGTGTAAGCCTGTGTAAGGCTGTGTGCGCGCGTGTGCACTCATGTGCCCGTGTTTGCGCTTGTTTGCACGGTGCTGCCCCCTGTGGAAACAGAAAGGGAAAAGGAAGGAAAAGTAGTAGTAGGAAGTTAACCAAGGAAAACTATCCGAGCTGCCAGGTGAAATCAATCAGAATCAGCCAATTACACAGGCAGTACACTAGCCCAGCCCAGCCTAGCACTTAAAACTCTGCAAACAACATTCTCCCATGTTTTACTCAGAAACACTGCAACACTGCAATATACAAAGAGAAGTGAAAACTTAAAAAGGTTAACTGAGAAAAAAAATGTTAGGGGCTGCCATTGCTATTATAAGGCAACATGTGCAAGATGCTGAGGGTGGTGCCATTGCGGATGTTGCTGAGCAACCCACAATGAGGAGACGGAGAAGAGTTTACAGACCCAGGGTAACCTACCAGGGGCTACATGAGCTGAAGATTGTGGAGCGCTATAGAGTGGACAGAGAGCTCCTGCAGCAAATTGTTGAGCTATGCAGGCCATGTATCACACACAGAACCAACAGAGGGGAACCCATCCCAGTGGAAACCAAGGTATGTGTTGGCCTAAGAATACTAGTAACAGGTACCTTCATGAGACCAACTGGTGATATGATGGGGATTTCACAGGCATTAGCATCCAGGGTACTGCACCAGTTCCTGAATGCCATGTCAAAACATGTCGGTGATCATGTATATTTCCCCAATTCCCATGAGGTATTGGCCAGCAATATGTGTCTCTTCCAGCAAATAGTGGAATACCCTGAGGAAGTGGGTGCAATTGACTGCATGCACATACACATCAAAGCACCAGCCGGTGAGCGGGGTAGGGCCTACATTAATCGCAAGGGCTTCAACTCCATCAACTGCCAGGTCATGTGCGATGCCCAGGGCATAATTCTGAATGTGTGTGCTGGCTGCCCTGGAAGCTATCACGATTCCCATATCTGGCATCTGATGCAGCTGTACCAGACATTTGCAAATGGAGACATGCCTGATGGTCACCTAGTGGGGGATGCTGGATATGCACTGGAGCCATGGCTGATGACACCCATCAGAAATGCACACACACCTGAACAAGAACTCCATAATGAGGCACACGCACAAACATGAAATGTAATCGAGCGTATGTTTGGGATGCTCAAGTCACGGTTCCGGTACCCAAACACATCCGGTGGAGCCTTGCAATACTCACCAACTACATGTACCCAAATTGTCATGGTATTTACCATGCTACACAATATGATCCTGTGAAAACAGCTGCAGCAGAAACAGCATGGGGCAGGGCCAAACAGCCCCCCACCATTGCCAAGGCTTGCACAGGCACAGCATGACTCGGAGGAGGAACAACCTGAGCCTGCCCCAGTAGGCAGAAGAAGGCGTACCCAGTATGCCTTGGCCTTGGCAAAGAGGCAACGCATAGCACATACACTGGCTCAGTAGGAACACTGGAAATGATACCTCTCTCTGACTCGCACATAAAATAAAAGGGATGCCTAACTTGACACTACCTGTTTCCAAACATGTATAGGGAGAGTAGTATGTGCATCTGACATAGGCAGCCCTGCAGCACCACCGGAGGCATGATTGCCATGTTTTAAGCAATATAAAGCAGTGCTAGGCAGCATCTACCAATATTTAGTATATGTAAACAAAATTGACCGTGCTAACTAGCGCAATGTTGGGCAACGTTGAGCAAGGTTGGCCAAATTCGTGCAAAGTTGAGCAAAGTCAGGTAAACATGCTCATATTTGCTTTACTGTTCCTTAAGCAATCTGCTCTGCCCAGCATGAAAATAAAAAGCAATGACAGGGCTTGAACCCAGGATACTGTGCACTACAGTCACAGTATTGAACCACTAAGCCATGATAGTATTTCAGTGGCACACACACAGCAGGACAATTGCACAGTAATGCAAACACAAAGAAATGCTGTAACATGTCCCTAAAGAGGCATATGGGTACCCTCCCCCACAGGCCTATGCAGACAGAGAGCATCAGGCCAGGTGGTGTGATGTGGGTTGTGTAGGCTATGAAGTCGCAATCTAATATACGTGACATTAGATGCTAGGATCTGTAGCACAGTAGTATGCCTCAAGCCAGTATGATAGGCAACTGTACAGACTGAAATGGTGTACAGTACATAGCAGCGCAGGCATAGCAAATGTGTATAAGTGTCAGGTGAAACCTTCATCCTATGTACACCCACAGTAACAATCAAGTGTGCCCCTGGGTATAAATGTACAAAGAATAGCTGTCTCCCCTGTATGTAGAAATGTTGATAAGTCTATGCAAAGTGTCTCATGGAAGCCCTGCAGGCACAGCATGATCTCTGTTGATCTATGACACAAAGGTGAGCCCTGCTGTAAAGATACAGCTTGACTTTCCATACACATATAGTATAAATGTCTATACTGGGCATGCTCACACACTCCAACAAATGTAGTGGATTTCATTCAGCATCACACTGAAAGGTCATACTGGGCATGCTCACACAAAAAATGAAGCAAATGTCAGGCAACAACATACTGAAAGGTCATACTGGGCATGCTCACACACATGCTAAATATGGAGGTGATAATAAGGGATCTATGGACAAATGTGGATAGACATCTCTGCTTCCAGAAACACATTCACAAAGTTGTCAGAAAATCATGCTATATGTTCACATAAACTGCCAAGGTCTGTGCATGTAGGTCAAAGGAGGTTCCCAGTACTCAGCAGTCATCAGACCCATCAGAGAGTACCACAACACACTTGGGATGAATCAGGCTAGGAACATTCAACAGCCAGAAAGACCACTGAAGTACCCTAACAAGAGGATTACTGGCCTCAAACAGTTGCCCCATGCAACAAGACAGAATGTAACCCAATTTGTACTCTGTTGCATACTGTCTACTCAGGAGATCTCTGCCCAAAGGACAGGTCCATGTCATGGCTGCACTCAGATCTGTACTGAGTTACAGCTCAATGGCACTAAATATACAGAACCAACTGATCACTGTTAACTGTACCCACCTCTCACCCATGAAAGAGCACACCTCTATAATGGAAGACTGCAAAGTTGCTGTCATCACGGCTGCACAGGTAAAAAACACTCTCCAAAGCCAGTATCACAGCAGCCATGGGACCAGATAACTTCACAGGCTGTGTTCCACACAAACCACAGAACAAACAGGCACCACACTGACGTACCATGTGCAGTCATAGCCTCACCTCATGCTTTCTGCCCATTGAATGGTGCACAGTGATGGTTATCCCACTACACAAGGGTGGAGACACCATGGACCCCAGGAAATAGCGCCCCATTAGCCTATGAGCCCGCTTTCCAAGGCCATGGAATGTATCATCATACAACATATAAACAATTACATTTGTAATCCCCAAACCCTGGACCACAACCATGTTGGGATTGTAAAATGCAGATCATGTCACCTAAACCTGATAGACGACATTGAAGCAGTCAAAAGAACCATTGACAAGGGTAAGATGGTTCACACAGACTATGTTGATCCTGCCACGGCTTACAACACCACCCCACACTCTGTAAATATAGATAAACCCACTAAACTAGGTATAAATTGCTATGTCACAGGATGGGTTGCCAACAGGCTTACTGATAGAACTCACACTGTGAAAGTAGCAGACTCCAAGTATGACTTTGGACCAGTGATGAGTGCAGTACAACAAGGTCCAGTCCTGTGTCTTGTCCTGTTTAGTATATACTTCCCTGAAGTAAACTTTAACATGGAAGGTCTGTGGCTACAGAAGTTACCAGAGGACTGCAAACTTGGAGCCATAATTGTAAACACTAAAGATGTGGGCATCCTACAAAAGGGCCTCACTGAGACAGGTAGCTGTTGTCAAAGCCATGGGCTCTAGCTCAATGGCAAAAGGTGCATTGTCATCCCCTTTGTTCAAACCTCTGTAGCCAAAAACTACAACATAGGCGGTAGTATACTTAACAGTGAAAGCGTGACAAGGGACCTTGGGTCACACGTGTACACTGGACACAAGTGTGATCATCACATCCCCACATTAGCCAGGAAACCCTGCTATGTGGCACACCTCATCAGAAAATGTGTCTCATGCAGGATAGAAGAGGACATTGTTCCCCACTACTCATCACTCAATAGAACTATAATAGATTACAACACCACTTTTGCTATGTACCTCACAAGACAACTACAACAACTGTAAAGCCTGCATCAATACCTCACAAAGAGCATTAGTGGCCAGAAATACATGCCATACACAGACCACCTCAAAATGCTCCATCTGTACTCCCTTGCATATCACCTACTTAGATGTGTTCACTGCCTAACATACAAAGCTATGTCAAACGCAGAGCTGTTAGACATGCTCCACGTAAAACACTCACAATCCCCCTGACCTTCGGACCCAAAACCACGAGTGAAATACAAAAGGAAGGGGTGTACCCATTTACCATATGGATACCCACACCTTCAGGTTAGTGGCACAGCATGAGGCCTTGGAGACTATGCAAGTGCAACTAACATTGGGTGAAGATGCTCCTCAGATTGTAGCCTGCTACAGATCACCTACCTTGTCACAGGAATCTCACTCAGTATTCCTGAGAACAGTGGAAAATATAGAGGTCCTATCAAACACCATTATATGAGGTGATTACAACTACCTAAACAGTGAGTGTGAGAATTACTTGTGTACAACATCCTTTGTCCAATGTGTCCTAGTGTTTAAAAGCTGTAACACCCTGGAACAGCTGGTCACCATGCCCACTAGAGGTGACACCATACTGGACATGATCATCACCAACATGGGGTATCAATGTTCCACAACAGAGATAAACCCCTCACTGGTAATATCAGATCATAAAGTAATCACACTGGACATCCACATCCCGCCCCCTCACCCAGTCAATGAAACCACCGTGAAGACATTTTCAAAAGCAAACTGCACACGTCCCAAGACAAAAGTGGAAAGTTCAAAAGACCTCTTGCTGTAGGATAATGTTATACAATCTGCCAAATCAGTTACAAATGAATCCTATGAGCATCTACAGGGATGCATGGATCGATACATCACAAATAAAACCAAGATGCACTTCTCCAAAAATAAGAAAACAATCTGGTGGTCATTGCCCATAAACAAGCTAGACAACAGAAGGAGGAAACTAACACCTGATAGAGCCAACTTCACTAAAGGAAAGGAATCACTGATCATTATTAGGAAGAAGCAATGATCTCTCATAAAACAATTCAAGGACACTTTCAAGACAAATTGCCAAGGACTGTAAGAATGACAGCCACAAAACCTGCGGTAGCTATACCACACATGTAGGTGTCAACTTCCAAATATGCTGTCAGCTACTGACAAATGGCAAGGAATACACTGAACCAACTTTCATTGTCCACATCCTGGGGGACAAGTTCAGTGCAAATTTCCCCCCATCACCCCCAAAAGGGCCTGTGTCCATCACAGAAGGATACAGAGCCCCAGATGTCATGGACATGCAGGTAAGGACAGCCCTCTACAAAGGCAAGAACACAGCATCAATGGGACTGGATGGTGTCCCAGGCTGCGTCTTACACTAGGCACAAAAGGAACCACACCCTCACCTACATTCACTGGCCAGACTCAATCATACCACAGGGTATGTACCCAAAGAATGGCATACACCAACAGTCATCCAGCCCCCCAAAGGGGGTGCCACAACAGAACCTGGAAACCATTTCCCTATATGTCTACTCAGCCTGGTCTACAAAGCTATTGAGCAAATTGTCATGGAACCCATAAACAGTGACATTGGGGACCTCCAGACATTGGACTCTACACAACCCCACCCTATTAAAGGCAGACCCTGCCTTCTAAACATAGTTGACTTACTACAAACAGTTACCAAGGACATAGATGGAGGTGAAAGTAGTCCACACAGCTCACCTGGACCTCACTAAGGACATTTTACACCATTTCCCACTCTGTCATCATGGACACGCTTACCAGCCTGAACATCAACAGCTATGTCACAGGATGTGTGGCCAAGTGGCTCACAGATAAAACACACATGTTCAGAGTTGCAGGTGCCATGTCCGACTCTAAGACAGTCACAAATGGCATCCCACAGGTCCTGGCCCTGGGACTCCACCTGTTCAGTAGACACTGCTCAGAGGTACAGGCAAGTATGGGAGGAGTATGTCTGAACAGGTTTGCAGATGACTGCTAACTGTGGTCCATAATCGACTCTATGGCTGACACACATCCTCTAGAAGGGGCTTACAGAGACAGATACCTGGTGTCAAAACAATGCCCCAAGTAGAATGGCAAAGAATGCATAGTCATCCCCTTTGGCTAAAACAAAGTGCAAACAAATTACCACATAGGTGGTACTCCAGTATGTATGTAGAAAGTCATGAAGGCCCTGGGGACACAGTTAGATAGTACACTCTTCTTTGATGATCACATGGCCAAAGTGTTTAGACACTCCTTCTATGTAGCCCACCCAATGTCACCTAATGTAACCCATTTTGTCTAGTCTGATGATGTCACCAACCTACAAATATACCTGTGGAAAATCAAACTCATAGTAAGGTGTATAGCATGTCGTGTAAATGCGTACTTCTGTAGTATCATAAACCAGTTAAATAGGGGTTTGAATCCTGCACTTGACAAGTGTTTGTGTGTGATTTCGTTGGAAAGAAGTAGCCTTTTTGGAGAGTACTCATACACCTTAAAAGTGGTATACTAATCTGTCAGGTCTGATGAGGTCACCATCCTTCAAGCATACCTGTGGAAAAGAAAACTCACAGTAATGTATGTAGCGTGTCGTGTAAATGTGTGCTCTTGTAGTATCATAAACCAGTTAGGTAGGGGTTTGAATACTGCACTTAACATGTGTGTGTCTGTTTAGGTGTGATCTCCTTGGAGAGGAGCAACTTTTTTGGAGAGTACTCATACACCTTAAAAGTGGTATATTAATCTTTGTCAGGTCTGATGATGTCACCATCCTTCAAACATACCTATGGAAAAGAAAATTCACAGTAATGTGTGTAGTGTGTCGTGTAAATGCATACTCCTGTAGTATCAAAAACCAATTAAGAAGGGGTTTGAATCCTGCACATGACACCTGTATGTAATAACCTTGGAGAGAAGAAACCTTTTTGTAGAGTAGTAGAACACCTTACAAGTGGTATACTTATCTTTGTCAAGTCTGATGATGTCAACATCTTACAAATATATTTGTGGAAAAGCAACATCCCAGTAATGTGTGCAGCACTCTGTGTTAATGCATACTGCTCTCGTATCACAAAGTAGTTAGGTAGGGGTTTGAATCCTACACTCGGTGAGTATATGTGGCAATGTGTAGTGGGTTTTGCTTTTACTACTGTATGACATGTCAGTATGCATTGCACATGTGAGGTATCTGTGTGGCAAATACATATACGTACATGTTACCTCAATTATTGCATGTGTGTGAGCCCCTGCTGTCTCTATGGACACAACTGTCATCTTTGCCAGACTATGCTGCTGCTTCTCAGACATTAGGTCACTTCTGTATGCTTGTGACAAGGCCAGCCACTGCAGTGATCCCTGGCCTAGGTCATCCGTATCACACGCACTCATTACGGTTACTATTGAATTGTGTGAATGAGGGTTTATGGCCGAGGTATATGTTAGACCGGTTCTAATACAGCAAAGTCTGTCAATGATGGCTATTCATTATAGGTGTACAACAACCTTTGTGGATATGCATGCAAACCCCTTATTGCTTATGTGATCCACTGAGGTATTTCAAAATACCTTTGGAACTGTGATTACCAAAGGAGAGATGATGTAACACTTGGTTGCATGTACACATCGGTACCTGTTCATCATGTTGGTGGCTACTACCTATGTGGTACTGTGGGGATACTATGTTCCGTAAAGGTGGATGAATATGCTTAGTTTGGATAATAGCTTTACAGCATGGGTTTGACAACAGTTATCTGTCTGTATGATACCCTTGTGGAGGATGTGTGTGTCATCTAGATAATGCATTATAGGCCACAGTATGCATTCCCAGATTTGGACGGACATATCCCTACTGTGATTGCTTGTACCTAAGAGGGCTATATGCCAGACAGGAGTGGGCTCAGTAATGGGTGCACGCCAACCACTGGTTACTGGCATAGTATAGTACCTGAAGGATGCAAATTTTGCTGCGTGTCCTACAGCTGTGTGTCAGTCGTGAAGACATCATCTAACGATTGGTTATGGTCAGGCTGTTGAAGTTATGTATACTACCAGAATGCAGAACAATGACAGATAGTAACACTATCACCCAAAGCACAGTGTCAAACCATGTCATACACACATGTGTAGTCAGGTTCCGAAATGTGTGTAGTACAATGCATACTGGCCACCAATAGAAACTATGTAGTGTTACTGTGTAATACAGGGCATGTCACCCTGCCCATGTATCCACTATGCACGTACATGCAGACAGTGCACCTCCACCATGTTCACAGATGTACACCTGCAAATCTGTGCTACACACATCCCACACATACTGTCCACTCTGTAACACATGCTGCCAATACTACACACATCAGCCAAGTGGCACGTGGGCGGACAATACAGTATTTTAACTAACACTGGTGTATACAATACTACAATGACAATCATAGCTTTAATGCATCATGTTTGCTCAGCTACACCTTCAAGCATATCATTACACTCTACTGCTGACAACATGTTAACATTGCTGTGTATCAGCACCATGGTAGCCTGTTCCTGCATCGATGTTACAGATGACAGGAGGTGGCACAGGTTTCATCATATGCACAGGGTGTGTTGTTGGTTTGCCAGAGGCCTACAGTGAGCCATCTAATTGACATGTATGTGTGTGTGTGTGTGGGGGGGGGGCAAGAGTACTGGTGTGGGCCAATGTTGATGTAATGTGTGTGGGTATGTGTTAGCCCTAGGTGTCTGGTTCCTGTGTGTGTGTGTGTGTGTGTGTGTGTGTGTGTGCGTGTGTGTGTGTGTCTGCATGCACACAGTTTCACCATGTAGCTGCCATATACAGGTATTTGTGGGACAGCCATAGACTGTACCTGCCAGACTTTACAGATCACCGTCTCTGGCCACGGACACGGTACCTGTGCCTGGCAGGGGTGCTACTGACACTATCAGGTGCTAAGCCAGACTGAGTACTATTCCCAGAGGTAGATGGATGTACACTGGACCCAGATCCCTGCTGGGACTGTCCAGAGCCATGTGCACATGGTCTTCTAGGACGTTCTATCAACAGCCCAGCCCAAACATTGCTGGGGCTGGTACTGACACTATGGGAGCGGCTGTGGCTTGTGGGATGTCCATGGTGACTGCCAGCTGCTGATGTTGCTGGCATACGTCCACATTGACATCTCAACCATCCCTCACTGTCCTGACACATGGACATGACATTGCAGAGGACATCTAATGTCTCTCTCCAACATCTATCTGTGACCTCATTGTAATGACGGATGGCACCTACTAGGTCACGAATACTGTCAATTATGGCGGTGTTATAGGTCTTCTGTGCCCTTAGTCCCTGTCTGGCATACCGTTCCATACGTGCCTGTGCCTCCATGAAAGCCTGGAACATGCGTGACGTTGTCACACCCGTGGCACATCTGCCAGTGGCATGATGAGCAGCAGTGCTCCGGCAAGAACCCCTGTACATCTGCCTATGTGGTACCATTCCAGACATCTGGGTATGGCTGCTGTGTTGGGATGCATGTGCCATGGATACCACACTGTCCTGGCCAATGCTGACTGTATGCTGTCCCTCAGCTAAAGGCATTGGTGATGGATGTATTGGCAGTATGACTGTGTGCATGGATATGGTGGTCACTTGTGTACTGTCGATTGGCGGCCCAATGACAGACCCTGGCAAACATGCCTATGCCTCAACACACCTTTCATCATTATCACTATTTTGCTCAGTGATATTGGTTTCCCCGCTGCATTGAACCAGCCCAAAATCAGCACCTGTGAGAGGAAGACAGGAAACACACTTTACGACCTGTACATGATGTCGGCACACATGAACACATGCACACATGAACACATGAACACATGCACACATGCACACATGCACACATGAACACATGAACACATGCACACATGCACACATGAACACATGCACACATGGACACACGAACACATGCACACATGCACACATGCACACATGAACACATGCACACATGCACACATGCACACATGAACACATGCACACATGCACACATGCACACAAATGCACTCCTCACTACAAAGACACACACACATACATACACACACACACACACACACACACACACACACACACACACACACACACACACACACACACACACACCACCAGCAATCCAGAACATACTCAATAGTGGGTGATGGTGGGGTACAGTATCACAAGGCAAACAGTTATATCACACGTGTCAGCATGCAGGACGTGTGTTACTCAACAGCATGCAGTGCGGGTGTAGACAGCCCTTGCTAATAACAGTATACATGGCTTTGATGCTTGTGTGTTGTTGTTCAGTGATCGGACTCACCCTGGAACGCAATGTGTACATGGACACAACATTGCTATGCAAGTCTTAAAAGCTCTGTAATGTCTTGTGCACCATCACTCACAGGTGTACATACCATGGCTGGATGTGTATCTGTGTGTCACATAGATATCCATTTCTGATTAGTGCGTCTGTGTCTTTAGCAGATGATTGTGGAGACAGGTTTAGCACAAGCATGCTATGTATACACACAGGATGAGTGGTGCATGCATACCTGATGGCATACCATTGCTCAACATAGCCATTGTACAGTGGTTATGGTGAGTGTAGGACATATTGTGGACATGCCAGTGCCAGACATGACATGGCATGCTACAACACAACTGCAACATTAAACTTCACACATACACAGTGTGTGTCATGTGAACTATACACTCAATAGCATTACATGACATATATGTGTCACTTTGTACAAATGGTGATTGCTATGCATAATGTGTATTGGTGCATATGTTTGCACACACACAACACTGAGGTGCATAGCAGTTAATGCTATGTGTGGTACTGTGGTCACTGTAATGGGATGGGGTGTAGTACCATGAGCCATCATCATGCAGCATCATGTGGTCACTCAAGGCTACTAATGTGTGCCAGACCAGCACATGCCATGCTGTACCGGAATTGCAGTACCATGGCTACATTCACCATTTCACAGCCACTTGTTACATGGGTTTGTATGGTGCCCAGTAGGGGGCATTGCCTAACATGATTGTGTTGAGTGTTGGAGAGTGTCACACTGCCCCATAATAGGCCTCTACCCCACAGGTATATTATGTGTGCTCTGTGAATGACATTTGGGATACTGGAGTGTGACCTTACAGCGCGTGTCTGAATATGCCATGTGTAGCATATTAACATGTACTGTGTATGCCGGAGCTGTGTATGTCATGTGCATGTGTATTGACTGCCTATCCAATGTCCACTATAGTGTAGCCACAATTGTTTGGGATGCTCTGTGTATTACATGTGTTTGAGCAAGCCACTCACATTACTGAGATGTGCATAGTCTCACAGCAAGCATGCACAGCATGCATTATGCGTAGGTGTGTTACATGTGTACATGGCCTACACCTCACCTATGACATGCACATTTTATTAGCAATATTGAATGTAGAACACACTCACCAGCATGGGTCTGCTGCTTTGTTGTCACACCAGAGGGACCTACAAGGATATGAAACAGTTTGTCAGTGGCAGCAACTGTGGCATTGCTACTGTGGCTTTGCAATCTTACAGTAGCACAATGGTTGACGGTCACAGGCCTACACATCATGTTCCAAATTATCGGTATTGAACAACACCAGGCTCCACATCTTCTAACTATACAGTACACATCTCACATATGCATGATCTAACAATAGAGGTAACAGTAGTCTACAGATATGCTAACTTACCTGCACGCTCCATGTGAACTTGCTGGGGGGCTCCGGCCTCCATGATGATGCATGTGTGCTGTTGCAGTTGTTGTTGGCCGAGAGCACCCAGGCTCAGAAGCAGCTCCTCCACTCTGGTGAGGGGGGTGAGTGGCAACCCACCACCTGTGGCAAGCTGTTGTCTATGGACATCAGATGCACGCTGCCAGACATGTCTAAGTAAATCACTGCAGTGATGTCATACCTGCTCATAAGTCCGGTTATGCATGCCTATGTCATTTATCCTACGGACACCATCTTGCCACAGCGCAGTCCGCTCATGCTGGTCCTGGCTGGTTCTTGAAAATAGCAGGTTGTACTGTTCGATGAGACAGTTGGTTAGAATCTCATCCTCTGCACAGCTGTATGCAGGATTGCAATGGTGGGACATGGCCCTGGAAGACAAGAAAACAATATGTGTGAGCAAGTCATATGGCACACTCAACATTCTATAGTACAGATATCACTGGACTGCCATAAATAACAAACTATTGTCTGTCAGAGGATACACACTTTCAATACCACATATCAGTGCTTAACCCACAACTGCCTGACACTGCCTGATGCGCTCTATATATTAAAACATTTTTTTGCACAGCAACAAAGATAAACCACTATGTAAGACTATGCAATAGTACATGGTAGACTGTATGCAACACAATGCACCACCTATCTACAGTAGGTATATAGCCAGCTAATGCATAACGAAATATGTAATCCATTGCAATGACTGTAAAGTCCAATTACAGTATTACCCGTATACCACACTAGTTGTTGATGGAAAACCCCTGCCTACAATATGTGCACATTCGTGACTATAGAAGGCATACTGCTGTACTAGACTGTACATGTTGCTAGATACACACTTATATCCTGTAACACACATATGACTGGGGCATGTTACAGGCATACCCACACACACATCAGACATACATACAGAACACAGAGGTATGGAAACCCAGATGAGCTTTACATGTGTACCATACAGTACTGTGTGTCAGTACTTACAAACCCTTATGCCTGAGGTATGTAATCTATGAGGACTACAGGGAACACACAGAACAGTATTTCCAAGCAATGTGGATATACACCATACTGTGCTGTTGAGGCCTACAGCTTCAGGTAGTACTACAGTTCATACAGGGGTTTGATTCACCGCAGTACCAATCAATGAGCATACATGTACTGCTTTATCCTCCAATGGCACACCCCAGTTAACACAAAGGGACTACATCAGACCGTATGCCATACTGCTTTTTCTGGCTAGCAATAGCATACAGATCTTTTGCTGGGATCAGAGCTAGGACACATAATACCATGACAGAAACAATTTACCACTAAGCTATCCCACATATACACAACAGTGACACATTCACCAACACATTCACCATCACACTCAGTCAACCTCACATAGCAATTATTGCAACAAGTACATGTGGATGTGTATTGGTTCATAGGTAGGTTATAGGCTATTGGCCCTAGGGTCTATAGAAGCCTAGCCAGGTGGTACCCTGGCTTTTGACACCCAAGTAATTTAGTTCCATGTGTCCCTGTCAAGCAGAGCCACAGAGGTGATTCCCGGGGTGTAATTCCTATCTCACATCCAATCACCAAGACTATTCATGATGGGTGCTACTAAGGAGCTTTGTTTGCTATTGCTAGGTAGTTTGTTCAACAGTATGGGATGTCTCTGAGATAGGAATCTATCCCTGCAGCATGTTCTGTCTATTGTGGTGACAAGGTTTAGGTCCCTGGAGCATGTAGCTTGTAGGGATAGTGATCTGTTTACGTGGAGCATGTCCAACAGCTCTGGGTTTGACATAGCTTTGTATATTAGGCAGGGGTCACCTCTGGGTTGCCGGTATGCAACACAGTGTAGCTGTGGTTTGGTGAGACGGTATGCATAGGGCACCTGTTTGAGGACAGTATTACTCTTTGTGAGATATGTCTGTGGCCTTTCCAGTTGCTGTAGATGTCTTGTGAGGTACATACCAAAAGGGGCATTGTACTTTATAATGGGTTTTGTGAGTGATGAGTAGAGGGGAACACTGACCTCTTTTTCCCTGGATTCCCCAGCTTTTGTGATGAGGTGTGCCATGTAGACAGATTACATGACTATTGTGGCACTGTGATTATCAAGGGTGAGACTAATGTCCACCTGTTTCCCATGGTCTCTTATCACACTGTCGGTGTTAAGTTGACTACCACCTATGTGGTAGTTCATGGGTACAGAGATTTTAGCAAAAAGGATGCAAATGTATTTCAGACATTGAGCTTGAGGCCATGGCTTTGTCACCAGGCATCTGTCGACATCTGTTGCAGTAAATGTGACTCTGTCTCTCCCTGCCTCTCTCTCTCTCTCTCTCTATATATATATATATATATATATATATATATATATATACAGATATATATATATATATATATATATATATATATATATATATATATATATATATATATATATATATATATATATATATGTATATATATATATATATATATATATATATATATATATATATGTACATATATATGTATATATATATATATATATATATATATATATATATATATATATATATATATATACATACATATAAACATCTATTGGTGTACATATAGATATCCATATAGGCACATATACAGTCCACCTTTCATGGTGGGAATATCAATAATGCGAAGTATGGGAGGTATACAGTTAAGTAATGATATTGCACAGTCTTGTGCAAAATGCATTGAAGGTGTTCTCAGCCCATGTGGCTTTAACAGGCCTCACTGGCTGCGACACTGCAAACCTAACAAATCACACCCACAGTGTTTAACCACCACGTGTCATATACCAGCAAACAGCCATTGTCCACACTACTGTACAGAACACAGATGACATGGTTCAGATGTTTGACATTTAATGCTGCGCTACATATATCACAGTTATGTCCCACTGCACACAGCTACACACTGATTTGTCCATGACGGTAGTTATGCATGGCATCTGTGCATAGATACGTACTGCTGCCACATATTGATGTTTCAAAGTATGTAGAGTAGTCTTCAAATACATCTACTACATGCCAGTAAATACATATCTGTTACATACCTTTCCTTTGTATGTGTTTGTAGTTTTCACTTTGCTGTATCTTTGGCTTTATTTTAGATTTATATTGTTTTTTTTTTCCACTGGTGTGGGTGGGAGTGTGTGTGTCTCTCTCTCTCTCTGTCTCTGTCTCTCTCTCTCAGATTCTGCAATGGGATGATTGCATGTGTGGCCAGCAGGTACAGCCTGCATTTATAGGTATCTGCACATGTGCATGTGATGGCCTCTGCACCAATTGGTGGCCACCATTTGGTAATTGCATGCAGCCTGCTGTGTGGTAATTGCAGTACTCACTGTCATAGCAACCCAATGCTATAAATTGCTATGTTAGGTAGGCATAGCCCTTTCAGCTTTCCAAAGTGGGGCAGATTCTTGTTTGCTGTGGACACCGTTGAGTAAGTCAGAAAGTTGGTATACTTCTTATATGTGAAGCTAGGGGTGTAGCCAGTGATTTAAATGTTGTACTCAGACCTGAATGTTTCCACTTCCACTACACAGTTGTCAGTGTAGAATTGTACTCACCCCTACAAATACTAATGCAAGATACATGGGTGTATGTAGTTTCTTTTCTACTTATACAATTAACTGCCATACAAAAGTAGTTATTAAGATGTATTCATTTGAACTGTTTGTGAACTGCTATACTGTGAATATTAATTTACCCACTTTTGATCAGTTTCTGCTTTTTTAATGTTGACATTAGCACAGGCTGCTCAAGAAAACTGGAGAAATTTCAGTACTGAGTATGCCTACCTACATCCTTGGTAGACCCTGAACACACAGGTTTATTGTACATTTGGGTAGGGATGCAGAAGGACAGAGAGCATTATGCATTAATGTGTGAACTTTATCTTGCTGGACTTAAAGGGTTGCTGTGTACCTGTTAATTTACCAAGGCAAGTAGTCTGTCTGTGTAGCTCCCAAATGTGGACCTATCCAGATGGTAGCCAGAGGTTAGCCTGTTATATTTTCTCTGTGCACCACACCGGTCTTTTCAGCACTGAAACAATGGCATTGTCACAGTTGGTTGCTACCAGTACATGGCTACATCCCTTGGTATTTCACTGTTGTACTCCTACATAAGGGTATGCTTCTGGAACTCCTTCCAAAGCTATTTGCACAGTGTGTAACAGCAGAATAGCTGATATGCCTGTGTGTTTCTGCCTCTGCCAGGCCTCTCAAACACTTAGGTACATATTTGAACAGACTCAGGGAAAAGTAGGTAGAAGTGAGGTACACCTTTACAATATTAGAGACATTAAGTTGAGACTTTGGGAGAACCAGAGCATATGGATTAATACACATTTCCTGAAGTACAAGCGGTGTCCAACTCTTACTTATTATAATTACTCATTAAATGTAATTCACCACCTTTCTGCCTAACGTCAGTAGCTTTCAGAGGGATTCAGAGGGACACAGCTAAAACCTGTCTCTAAATCAGGGACATGCCTGAAATTTAGTCACAGTTGCCAAGTATGGCTTCTGCCCTAATCAGATATGCTAGTGTTTGTCCTACTATAATACTGTGTGGGGGTTGTAAAGTGCTGCTGTAACATTATTTCCTGCTAGTATGGCTGATTCTCTTTTCACAGTCATGTAATGCAATTCCACAAGAACTGCTGGTAAGGATCCACAGAACAGGATTTGCGTTATGGCATTCCTATTTATCCTTTACATTCACTCATTCTGATGCATGATATATTTATTTCAGCACCAATTTGTTGTATGTTTACCATGACTCAGTGGTACTTCATGCAGTCTAGTGTGTACAAGTTCTGGGGTTCGAGACTGACAGAGGTATTTTATTTTGCTGCTGAGTAGAACAAGGGCCCTGACATACAGAGTGACTAAGGCACTTTTAAGCAGTTGTAAGCGGGTTTGCGTGGGTCTGAGCGATGCTTAGCAATACTTAGCTAAGCGCACACAAGCGCACACTCGCGCAAACCCGCTAACTACTGCTTAAAAGTGCTTACTCCCGCTAACCCCCGTGCTCATTTCTTTGAAAGAAAAGAAAATGGGGAGATAGGAAAGTGGAGAAAAAGGGGCACAAAGAGGGAAAGACAGTAGGGAAAACAGCTCAGGATGTGCAGGATGGGTGTAGGAAAGGTCCATAGCTGCCCATTTCTTTAACAGCAACAGCTGTGCATATACTAATAATTTGGATGGAAATTTGAAACCTTCCACCCCTGAGAGACGGGTGAGGACAATGAAGTATGTTGTACTGCCAATTAAATTTCAGTTTATGTGTCCAGCGGACATGTGTGCAAAATGGGCAGCTATGTATGGGGCGTAATTTTTTTGTGAGAGCAGATTGCCCAATTTTCAGGTGAGAGTGGAATGTGGGGTAGGGGAAGTAGGTATATTTGGGGAGGTAGGTTGGGGAGGTAAATAGACAAGACAAACAAGACACATACAGGTGCAGAATATGACACATGGGGTGGTGAACACCATTAACGGGAAGGGTGTTTGGAAATCGCAAGCCCATGAGCCCACAGATGGCAACAGTGGAACTGAGATCCCCACCCATGGGCAGTCACCACTTCACCTTCACAGCCCGGAGGGTGGCTGTGCTAGGGGCTGTGTAGGAGGGGCAGGCTCACCGCGAGTCATGCCACTCTTGCCTCGAGCTGGCGTACAGGATCAGCGACTGAACACTCGATCTCCCTACGCATCACAGCCCAGACCGTTTGGAGGGTGATAGGTGGCCCTCCTCTGGCCACGCTTGCATGGGGGGGACGAGCCCCATCCCCTGCAGGGCTTCCACCTGAAGGTGGCACAGGACCAACGGAGGAGGAGGTCCCGGGCTGGGCACCGGACCTGCTGGAGCCAGGTGCCATCGCCAACTGTGGTGGGACAGGTGAGTCTGCTGGGACCGGCCTTCCCATACATTCTATGTTTAGGAGGATTTAATGACAATATGGGTTAGTAATAGCCAACAGCATTCCAATTTAGTTGTAACAGCATACAGTAGTATTCCCATTAACCCAACACACCAGGGTTCCAACAGTTGAACAGCAAGCATAACACATGCATATATAGAACAACAGTGGACATTCCAACAGCATGCAGGATTAATTGGTGGCAACAGGTCACCAAGATTGTGGTATGTGAACAGGGCACATGCATCAAAGTAAATGCAGATATTTATAAACCAATAGGACATGTGTGCCAACAAATGTTATGAGATTAGACATACCCATTGAGTTGTGGAATTGCATTGTTTAGGCACATACAGTAGGGTGTAAAAAGATACCTCCATTAACTTATATATACTTGTAGTTTACACTACATTCCTATTGACTGCAGTTATATATCCCCTACATGTATTATTACACTGGGCAATGTCTGTTAAATTGTAAAATTGGTTTTGCTAGTTCTTGATATACCTGACCTGTATCTGACATACAAACTGTCCTGGATGCAGATGTTACTGCTACATATTTATATATTTCATTTATATTTAAATATCTACATGTCTGTATGTGTTAAGGTGACATTATCAGGTATATGTTGACAGCCCCCTACATTTTTAGCAGCACACTGACATTTCTGGAGAACAAGATAACAAGTTCCTCATGTGCTAGATTAACCTGTACATGCTGGACATGAACCGACAGTTGAGGACTGTATATATGCTTAACAGCTACTGGCACTCCCTTCATCCACTTTATATGGGCCTACCCATGTGTGGGTTGACTGCTCTTACTACAACAGTACTATTTCTATAATGCAAGGGTATAACAACATATCAAAGAAAGTGACACAGACACACTGCATGAATTATACCTTTATTTATTACATTACACACTTTTCTAGTGGCTCTCTCATTTATTTGATATATCAGTGCATGCAGAGGTCTTTTATTCAAGGCATATTATACCTTTATTAATGGGTTACAACACCTTTTCATGCTGTCTCACTTATTTTATATAACAGTACATGCAGAGAAGTTATTCAACACTCATTATACCTTTATTAATGGGTTACAACACTCTTTTTCAGGCTCTCACTTCTTTTATATGACAACACATGCAGAATAATTACTAACCTGCCTGGTGGCGCAGCCTTAGCAGCCTAGCTGCATAGGCTTGCTGATTCACAGCACAGACACCTGCAGCTGTGAAGTAAATTAAGGGATATTGAGACATACCTATCCATAACATGGACTACTATAGCAATTCTTACATACTTCATTCCATGGCTACATACTCAGTAGTGGGGCATTTTCCATTTGACGGGCCTCCTGTATCCACTGGTTCAGTTGGTCCTCCTTGCATCTCTTCAGTTCTGAGAAGTGGTGTCTGACTTGCTCACCAGTCCGAGGGATGCCTGTGGCACTGGTGAGATCATGTGCTAGATGGTTCCAGGCTTCCGCTTTGTATTCAGTGCCCTGAAACTGGCCCTGCAGGAGTCCTGCATCATGATGATGGACGAGGAGCCAAACCATTACTTTTGACTTCAATGCCCCACCGTTGCGCTCGAAAATGAGAGCCCTCTCCAACACTGGCCATATTGTCTGCAGATTGGAGCTACAACCAGTTATGGCAATTATTCCTGCCTATGGAGCTTAAATATGCCTCATTTCCCGCACTTATTTGTGATTGGCCGGTTTTGAAAATTCTCAGCTAAGAGCAGACCTGCTTAGCAATGGGTAAACTTCCATTTATATATATGAGTGTGTTGGAAATGCATCCATATTTAAAGCTGTCATGGCTTAGTGGTTTAGTACTGGGATTATGGTGCACAGTATCTTGGGTTCGAGGCCTGTCATTGCTTTTTATTTTACTACTGGCCAGACCAGCTAGGAGGTCTGGCTGTGTTTAGCCGACTTTGCTCAACTTTGCCCAACGTTGCTCGACGTTGCTCTACATTGCTCTACGCTGCCCGACGTTGCACAACTCCGCGTGAACATGTTTTGTTTGTGCTAGTTGGTGCAATGCTCAGATCTGCGTAAAACTATTGCGCTAGTTAAAGCAGTGCTCAGCTATGAGCAATTGAACTTAACTGTGCTTAATACTAGCAAACTGATAAGGAATCCAACCACAAAAACAAACTAGAAAAAGAACTGAGACAAATGAACACACCCTCACTCTACCACTTCTATTAAAACAATCCAAATGGTATCGATATCCACCTTCAATGGACCAAGCAAAACATAAAAGTTTTAAAAGGTAAAGCCTTCAGTTTTAATTTCCGCTTTTCGTCCTGCTCCTAGCAGGACTTCTTCAGACAAACAACAAGAATCAACAAATTTTCACTTTTCAAAAGAAAATCACATTTCAATTACCTTAATTTCTAAGAAGACATACACAACATTCAACAGTTATTAGAGAAGATAACATCCCATTGAACATTGATAATGTGCACAATATCTCCTCCTACAACCTGTCAGAAGCTGAAATAAAACTGCTCAATAAGGGTCTCAATTTTGTTTCGTCTTTTGTAGTGCCTGAACATATCTTGGTGGATGATGTTAATCATTTTTGCAGATTACTTAACTTAAAAATAATCTTTTCTGATACACAGGATACTCCAAGTTCTACTGATTTTTGATTTGGGAAATCTAGTTTTATGCCTCCCATGGACAAATGAGTCGCAGTGTTCAAGGAGTGTGTACTCAAAGATCTTCGTTTTCATCATGTAATACATCATAGAAAGCTAATTTATCTAGACCTGAATAGTTAGCCCTACAAGATCTTAGCAAGAAGCATGATCTAGTCATTCTGCCAGCAGACAAGAGAGGGGCAGTAGTTGTCATGGACTAGGACATGTATCAGACTGAGGCAGTAAAACAGCTATCAGACGTATGTTCCTATATACAGATGGTCATAGATCCAACTCCTAACTTTAAGAAGGAAATTGATTCTTTTCTAGACCTAGCCATAGAGGAAGGCATTATTAGCTTAAAAACTTGCAAACAACTCAAGGTTTCTGACCCCCAACCACAATATCTTTATTTATTGCCTAAGATTATTGCCTAAGATACACAAACATCCCACTAATCCTCCAGGATGACCAATTGTATCTGGCAGGGGTTCATTAACAGAACCTTTATCAGCTTTTGTAACAGAATACTTACAGCCCTTATTACCTCTGGTTATGTCCAGAATTAAGGACATCACACAATTTCTTAATATTATTCAAGATACACAGTTAGAATCCAGTTGGTATCTATGTACATTAGACGTCACCTCCCTATACACTAGCATTCCACATTGGGCGGGATTAGAGGCTATATAATATTGGTAGATAGATCTGACTTATACACTCTTGGTTTCATCACATTATTAGTTTGTTAGACGGAACATGTGTTGTCCAAAAATGTCTTTTACTTTAATCGGTGGTGTCAATGGCAGGTCCAAGGCACGGTGATGGGAGCATCCTTTGCTCCCATCTATGCCAACCACTTTATGGGATATTTGAAGGCACAATTGATATATGATGACAATCACAACATATTTTTGGACCAGATAGATATTTGGAGATGCTATCTGGATGACTGTTGGATGGTGTGGTGGAGTGATATACCTTATGCCAAGGAGTTTGTAGAATATCTAAATGAAAATAAATGTTTTTTTCAATTTACACTCAGTATTGAATATCACAACAGATGGATCATACTCTGGAGACACAGGTACATAGAAAGTTCCCACAGTACAACACATTATTACATGCTTCTAGTCATCACCCATGCCACATCATCCAAAACATTCCCATATCTCAATATCTATGTATTAAACAGATTTGTTCCTCTGAACAGTCTCATGGGCCCTGCCAACATGATCTCACTCAGAGATGTCTCAACAGAGGATATCAGGCAGAATCATTGAATCATGCACAAATGTTTGCTGACCAACAGGACAGAACTCAGCTATTGCAATATAGGGACCAAACCAATTCTAAAAAACAAACTTCACAACCCATTAGGTTAGTAAACACTTTTGGATCTAATACAAATTGGTTCAGGGACATCATTAATAACCATTGGGACATTTTGTTGGCCCAAGAAAAATTAGGTCATTGTTTTACATCTTAACTAAACACCACAAACAGGCTAAACAAAACCAGTAACAGGAAAATATGGGTAGGAAATAAGTGCAGACAGCAAATACAAACTGTTGTGAAGATAAATAAAATTTATTTAAGCGCTTTTCGTCAGCCTCCAATGCTGACTTCTTCAGAATACTAACTACCATCGAAGGTTGGTGTATAAATACAAGAAATCCAATTAATTGATACAGAAAATTTAAAAGGGCAACACATATCATCCATCAATTAAAAAACCCTACTCATTTTTTCATTTATAAAATCAAAAAACAAGTAATTATTGAAAGTATTACAATTAATATTACTAAAAATAACCCATAATGATAACCCAAATAACACATATAAGTGGTACTACCACTCTTATGAAGAAATATTAAGCTGTTCCCATAATTGCATAGCTTACATTTTTTCATCTCTTTAAACTAGCTAATTTTAACAAGCTACTGATCGTACAAAAATCATTAAGCCCTGGGAAGCTATAAGAATTAAGTCTAACTTGCCAGGTCAACTCAAGTCTACCTTGGTCCACCCCTAGGGTTTACCTTAACTTGATCTATCACCATAAACTTAAAGCTATGGTTTCTATTACTAACTACATGTTTAGCAAGTACATTTTCTAGCTTAAGATTTTTAATAGCATATAAATGCTCGTACACCCTGTCTCGTAATCTCCTTTCTGTTTTACCAATGATTAATTGATGGATGATATGTGTTACCCTTTTAAATTTTCTGAATCAATTAAGTGGATTTCTTGTATTTATACACCAACCTTCGATGGTAGTTAGTATTCTGAAGAAGTCAGCACTGGAGGCTGACGAAAAGCGCTTAAATAAATTTTATTTATCTTCACAACAGTTTGTATTTGCTGTCTGCACTTATCTCCTACCCGTATGTTCCTGTTACTGGCATAGTTTTTACATCTTGTTGTTTATTTTCATATCAGAGAGGTAGAACCATTAATTCATACTTTACACACTATAAACATCACACTGAGTCAATTAAACAACAAACAATGCTGTTTGGAGACAAATTGACAGGCAGTATAGCCTGTGGTCACTGTCACGCCTGTAAACATTTAGTCAAAACAAAGGAGTTCACCAGCAAAAATACATCCAGAGTTTATGAAATCAGATGTTTTGGGAACTGTAGTAGTGATTGGGTAATCTATTTAGCCACCTGTTTTTGCTCTGCGTTCTACACAGGGCAAACATCTAGACCTTTCAGATTTAGAATCAGTGAACATTTAAGTGATATTAAGAATAATAGATTATCCAATGCACTATTTAAACACACTTTGAAACACAAAACAGCTAAGTTCACGTTCACTATAATTGACAGAATTGAATATAACAAAACATGTAAATCAGGATGGCATACTATTTTAAATCAGAAAGAATCAGGTTGGATTGTTAGGCTAGGTGCACTATTTAGTCCTGGCCTGAATGAGTTAAGTTGATTTGCTTAATTGTTTAAGCTAATAATGGATGATTGCAATCATTTCTTCTGATTATGTCCCTATATAAACATGTGTAAGTATCTGTTCAAACTAATGCACTGAAGAAGGCGAATACTCATCAGAAACCGGTTTGATGCTTATGGATTTTTTTGGATTTACCCTAATAAATATATCTACAAATTGTTTGAAACTTCTCCTGGTGCTGGATATATTTTTTCTTGAAGTTTTAAGCTTATACCTTGCTTCATGTTGTTAATGTTCGTTGAATAAAATCAGTTACTTGTAAACAAACAAATGTGGGATTGCAAAGCAATAATTATATTTGTAAAACATAGCAGAAGAAGAAGATTTGGAAATATTGGATTTTTGTGGACTTTGCTAAATTTGTAAGGGACTCTAAAGCATATGCCCTACATTATGGGCTGGATTCACGATGGCTTGCACAAAGTCTAAGAGTAGAGTAAGACTCCATGCAGCCATCATGTCTGACAAGCGATCCAGGAACAGTCTGTAGGGGCGTGTAAGAGAGCTCCTAAAACGGCTCTTACACGGGCAGGGCCAGGACATGCAAATGACCTCAATTTCAACTGAAAGGCATGCAAATGAGGTAGATTTGTGATCCAGGAAACCTAAACCTGTCCGAGTAAGAGTAGTGTTATCTGCAGAAATGTACTCAGTTGACAACTGAGTACTGTTCTGCAAATAGCTAAACAGAGCCGTGACAGCTCCAAATAAAGGTTGTATCCAGTAGAGGAAGCATGCCAATGGCCAAATATATGGCCATTGGCAATGTTACCCACTGCAAAATGAAAAAAAAAAGTAATTTAATTTTTTTTCTGATATTCCATGTTTAAGCGTAGTGCAGCGTTGCGCAAATGGGCTGCACTCTAAAAACCAGAAAAATAAAAATTAAAACCCACAAATGTGGATTTTATGGTGATTTGTATTGCACAATGCAAGGCAATGGCAGGCTGAAGACAACATGGCTACCGAGTAGGGGTTGCTAAGGGGGGAACCCAGTCTAAGAGATGTAACCAAGCATTAGTAGGCAATCCTATGCAAATGAGGGTAATGATAGTGAATCCCAAGTCTACATAGCAAATGAGCACAGTCAGTGGAGTGTAAGACTAGGATAAGGGGAGTAACAGAGTAGGATATATTAGGATATATGTGACATCAGGAGGGGGTATGTATGAAAGAAGATAATCTCATTGGAGCAGAGTGTCATGTGTTAGCTGTCAGTTGCTCATTACTGGAAGAGGTGTGTCATCAGGTAGCCTAGCTAAAGTGAAGAAATAGAAGGTGAACACTGTGGGTATCACTAAAGTTTCTTGAAAAATTCTTGCAACGTGTATGCACGCGTGTGCGTGCCTGTAAACCCGAGTAAGACAATGTGCGCACGTGGGAGCATGAGTGTGCACATTTAAGCTGGAGTAAACATGTATAAGGCAGTTTAAAGTCTTGTAAGCACCTCTGCGCTCATGTGCATGCATATAGGCAGGAATTAGCTAGTGTAAGTCTGTCTAAGCCTGTGTGCACGCGTGTTATCATGTGTACGCGCGTCTGCACTAGTGTGTGCGGCACTGCCCCCTGAGGAAATGGAAAGGGAAAAGGAAGAACAACAAACAGTAGGAAGTTAACCAGGGAGAGTCAGCAGAGCTAGCAGGTGGAAATAGAATCAGGCAATTACACAGGCAGTAAACCAGCCCAGCCCAGCACTTAAAACTCTGCAAACAACTTTTCACCATGTATTGCTCAGAGACACTGCAGCACTGCAGTAAGCTAAGAGAAGTGAATACTGAAAAGGCATAATTGAGACAAAGAAATGTTAGGGGCTGCCATTGCTGTCATAAACCGACATATGCAACATGCTGAGGGTGGTGACAATGGGAATGCTGCCAACCAACCCCCAGTGTGGAGACGGAGAAGAGTGTACAGGCCCAGGGTAACCTATGTGGGGCTACATGAGCTGGAGATAGTGGAGCACTATAGAGTGGACAGAGACCTCATGCAGCAAATTGTTGAGCTGTGCAGACCACGCCTCACACACCGAACCAACAGAGGGGAACCCATTTCAGTGGAAACCAAGGTATGTGTTGGCCTACGAATACAAGCAACAGGTACCTTCCAGAGACCAACTGGTGATATGATGGGGATATCACAGGCATCAGCATCCAGGGTACTGCACCAGTTTCTGGATGCCATGTCAGCACATGTCGGTGATCATGTATATTTACACAATTCCCATGAGGTATTGGCCAGCAATATGCGTCTCTTCCAGCAAATAGCAGAATACCCTGAGGTAGTGGGTGCAATAGACTGCATGCACATACGCATCAAAGCACCAGCCGGTGAGCGGGGTAGGGTCTACTTCAACCACAAGGGCTTCCCCTCCATCAGCTGCCAGGTTATGTATGATGCCCAGGGCATAATACTGAATGTGTGTGCTGGCTGCCCTGGAAGCTACCATGACTCCCATATCTGGCATCTGACACAGCTGTACCAGACATTTGCCAATAGGGACATCCCACATGGTCACCTAGTGGGGGATGCTGGCTATGCACTGGAGCCGTGGCTGATGACACCCATCAGAAACGCACACACCTGAACAGGAATGCCATAATAAGGCACACGCACAAACACGAAATGTAATCGAGCATGTGTTTGGGCTGCTCAAGTCACGGTTCCGGTGCCAGGACACATCTGGTGGAGCCTTGCAGTACACTCCAACTACATGTACCCAAATTGTCATGGTATGTGCTATGCTATATAATATGATCCTGCGAAAACAGCTGCAGCAGGACCAGCATAGGCCTGGCCCAAACAGCCCCTCACCATTGCCAAGGTCATCACAGGCAGAGCGTGACTCGGAGGAGGAACAACCTGAGCCTGCCCCAGTAGGCAGAAGGAGGCATGCCCAGTATGCTTTGGCCTTGGCAAAGAGGCAATGCATAGCACATACACTGGCTCAGTAGGAACCCTGGAAATGACACCTCTCTCTGACCCGCACATATAGTAAAAGGGATGCCTAAGTTGACACTACCTGCTTCAAACATGTACAGGGAGTGTAGTATGTGCATCCGACATAGGCAGCCCTGCAGCACCACCTGAGGCATGATTGCCATGTGTCAAGCAATTAAAGGTAGTGCTAAACAGCATTTACCACCATGAAGTATATGCAAACAGAATACACACACCAACTAGTACAACTGTGGTCAGTGTCGAGTAATATTGGGCAAAGTCCAGCAAAGTTGGTGAATATACAGCAATGCTGGACAAGCCTGGTCTAAGTAGGGCATAGCAGAATAAAAGCCAACATGCTCATATTTGCTTAACTGGCCCTTAAGCAGTCTGATCTGCTCAGTATGGAAATATAAAGCAGTGATGGGTCTCGAACCCAGGATACTGTGCACCATAGTTGAAGTACTGAACCACTAAACCATGACAGCATTGCACTGTTCAGCCAGTATGAAGGAATGTTGATAGGTCTATGCAAAGTATCTCATGGAAACCCTGCAAGCACAGCATAATCCCTGTTGAGTTATGACACAAAGGTGAGTCCTGCAGTAAGAACAGAACTTGACTTCCAACACACACAGTATAAATGTTAATGTCAGTCATGTTCACACACATCCACAAATGTAGTGGACTTCAGATTGCAACATACTGAAAGGTCACACTGGGCATGCTCACACACTTGGATAAATGAGACATATGTCAGGCAACAAAACATGGAAAGCCTGAACTGGGCATGCTCACACACTTAGGCCATGTCTGACTACAGCAGTGGGCCACACATCTGGCAGTTGCATGTGTTAACCCAGGAACCTCTCACTATCCAGCAATCTGCCCTGTGCACACAGTTACATGACAACAGACACTTATATAATATAGTGCAACCCTGTCATGATCAAACATGTTCCACAGATACCTAAGCTGTTCATAGAAACTGGGAAAGCAAAGATGATAAAGACATGCAAACAGTATCAGCAGTAAATATTGTGCATCCCGAGCAGAAGCATAGGTTCAGAGGTCGATAGTAGGCTATCTGCCCTAGGGTATGTACAAGCCTAGCCAGAGTGTGTTTGGCCTTTGCAGCCCTGTCAGAGTACTACACTGTGCCAGTGAATAGTAGGTCACACAAGATAGCCCATGTACATTTAGGCTACTGTGCCTCTGTCGAGCAGGGACACAGAAGAGATCCCAGGGATGAATTTGCGATTTCCCATCCATGTGTCCAGATTTGGCTTGAAGAGGGTCAACGAGGGGCTATGTCTAATATGAATTGGGATTCTATTCCAGAGTGAGGTGAGCCTCTGGGAAATGAATCTGTCCCTCCAGCATGTCCTTTTTATTCCTGTGCTGAGGTTTAAGTCCCTGGAGCATGTATCTCTAAGGGACTTGGATTTTTGAGGTGGAGCATGTCCATTAATTCGGGCTTTGACATGGCTTTGTATGTCAGGCATAGATTGCCTCTGAGTAGGTGGTAAGCAACTGAGTAGAGCCAGAGTTTCCTTAGGTGAGCTGCATATGACATCTGTTTGTAGCCCATGACCCTCTTGGAAAGGTACTTTTGGGTCTCTCCAGGTGCTGCAGGTGTCGGGTAAGGTACATCCCAAAAGGGCCATTGTATTCAAGTATGGTGCTGATGACTGATGAGTAGAGGGGCACAGTGACTTCACTTGATGTAGATGTGAACCCGTTCATGATAAGGTGGCATATATAGAAGGTGCTTGTAACCACTTTGGCAATGTGATTATCAAAGGAGAGATTACTATCTACATTGGTCCACAAATCTCAAGTTACTACTTCTGTACTTAATGGATTACCACTTATGTGGTAATTTGTGTGCACCTTGTTTTTCACAAAGTGGGTGACTATGCACTTTATAGCATGTAGCACGAGCTTGTGGCTCTGGCAGCAAACATCCATCTCTGTGAGACCCTTCTGGAGGATGCTTGTGTTAGCTGGAAAGTCGATTATGGCCCCCAGTTTGCAGTAATCTATGAACCTTGTCAGCCATAATGCCCCCGTGGTAGCCTGAACCTCAGAGAAGTATATACCGAACCAGAGAGGTCCCAGAACTGAGCCCTGTGGAATGCCACTTGTAACTGGTTTGTATTTGGACATGGCACCTGCGATTCTGACAATGTGGGTTCTATCCCTGAGCCAATTTGCAACCCATCTTGTGATATAGGGGTTGATATTTAAGCTGTTAAGCTTATGTATGATATCCGAGTGGGGTATTGTGTTGAATGTTTTTGCGACGTCCATGTAGGCTGTTTGGACTACCTTGCCCTCATCCATAGCTTTGGTAACTGTTTCAAAGAAATCAACTAGGTTTAAGAGGCAAGATCTGCCCTTAACAAAACCAAATTGGGTAGGGTCCAGTGTCTGGAGGCTCCCAATGTCTTTGTTTATGTGTTCCATGATAATACGCTCCATAGCTGTACAGACCAGACTAGTCAGGCTTATGGGGCGATAGTTCCCAGGGTCTGTTGTGGCACCACCTTTGTGGCGTGGAACCACTGCAGCTGTATGCCATTATTCGGTTACATATCCTGTAGTAAGGCTAAGTTTGAACAGTGACTTAATGTGAGGGTTCAGTTCTTCTTGGAGCTTGTGTAAGACACAGCCTGGGATGCTGTGCAGTCCCATAGCTGCTGTGTTTTCTGCTTTGGCAAGGGCAGCTTTCACCTGTGCATCTGTGATGTCAGGGAGGTTACATTCAGTTGGGATAGGCATTTGTTCCTTTGTGGGTGAAGGGGGGGGAGGTTTGTGCTGAATCTGTCTTCCAGGATGTTGGCTGTCTGTAGTTTTGGTATATTTTGTACCATTATGCAACAACTCAAAGCATATCTGTGAGTTTCCACCCATATTATGGACATAACTAAAGAAGGACTTGTGATTATCTTTAGTGTCTAGGGCAATTTCCCTTTGGAAACTGGCCTTTGATGATTTTATGAGGTATTGAAGTTTCTTGCTAATACTGATCAGAGATGGCTTCCATTTTTGGGATTTTGCTCTGTCATGTAGTAGCTTCCGCCTTCTGTTGTATAGCTTATTTATGGCTGGGGTCCACCAAACAGGTCTCCTGTTTTTGGAGGAGTGAGGCTTCGTTTTATTTGGGATAGCACGATCCATGCATTCCTGCAGGTGCTCATACAATGCATTTGTAAAGGATTCTGCAGATTGGCCTGTTATCCTCTGGCCTGTGGGCTTTGAAAGATTCCACCTCAGTCTTGAGAAGTGCAAAGTTGGCGTTTGAGAAATTCTATACAGTGATTTCCTTGGCTGGGGGTGGGGACGGGATATGGATGTCCATGGAAATTTGTTAATGGTCTGATCTTACCAATGAGGGGTTTACCTCTGGTGTGGAACATAGAGTTCCCATGTTGGTGATGACCAGGTCCAATATGTTGTTCCCTCTTGGTGGAGTGGTGACCAGTTGTTCCATCGTATTACAGTTTATAACTTTAAGGAACCACTGGGTGAGTGTGTTTGGGCATGAGTAGTTGTTGCAGTCAATGTTTGGGTAGTTGAAGTCACCCAATAACATAGTTGTAGGAGAGACCTTGATATTCTCCAGTGTTCTCAGGAATGCCAAGTGGGGTTCCTGTAACAGGGAGGGTGTTCTGTAGCAGACTACAAACTGAAATGCAGTTTGGCCCGCCGTTAGTTGCACATAGATGATTTATGATGCTTCGTGCAGTGCCACTAACCTGGAGGTGTAGGTATCTTTGCTGAATATAGATACTACCCCTCCTTTTGTGCTTCGGTCCGAGTTTTGTGTGTGAAACGCATGGTATGAGTTATAACCTGGTAGTGCTGGGGTGCTCTCAGGAGCATTGAACCAGGCTTCTGTTACTGCACAGACATCGATATTCTCCATACTGAGGAGAGCCTCAAGTGCGTGCATCTTGAGGTGTAGACGTCTGGCATTGAGTAGCATTACCTATAGATTTTGTATCCTTGGGTTGTCAATGGAGGTGTGTATGTCCTTTGAGCCTCGCCTAAAAAATGCACTATGAGGGTGGCAAGAGGCATGGCCAGTATACGAAAGCCTAAGGGTGACAGGTGCAAGCCGTCCCTAGCGAAGCAACGTGGTTTGTCAGGCAAGTCATCCCAGGCTGACAGACACTGGATCCCCATTGAATGACACCAATACTTTAGACAATTGTTTAAACTGATCATTTTGTCTGTATACTCTGGCATCATTCTTGGTGAGGGCAAGATGTTACCCAAGGTCAGGGTCATACCAGCCTGGGCTACATGATCAGAGAGCTGCTCTATGTCTCATGTATTGTAGTCCAGGGAGATACATCTCATGTCATTCACGCCTGCATGGACAATGACAGAGTCAAACTTGTACCTGCTTTGGAGTGACCTGAGTGCTTGTGTTATGTGGTGGATCCTGCCACCTGACAGGCAGTTTACAGTGACCTTCTCCTTGTTCCGTCAGTTGAGCGGGACGTCAGTGTGCCCAACAATAGAGTCCCCTATAACAACTGTATTTGGTGTGTTGTTTGTCCTTAAGGGCTGTGACTGTGAGGCACACTGATTTTGTGAGATATGTGATTCATGGGTATTGTTGAGGGGTGGCTGTTGCTTGGGTATCTGTGGCCAGTAATGTTGCTGCAGGTGTTGGGTAAGGTACACCCCAAAGGTGGCATTGTAACCAAGCACGGTTGTTATTAGTATAGGGGCACAATGACATCACTCGATCTAGATGTGAAACCATATGGGATAAGGTTGCTTATATAGAAGGTCTGTCCAACCACTGTGGCAACGTGAATGTCAAAGGTGACAGTATGAACAAGTCATGTCCCCAATCACCTAACAACACCTACCATATGTAATGAAGTACTACTTATGTGTTAATGTGTGGGCATGTTGTTATTCCCAAAGGGGATGACTATGCAACTAATGGCATTTAGCTGTAGGCCATGGCTCAGGCACCAGTCATCCATCTCTGAGAGACCCTGTTGGAGTATGCATGTGGCAGCTGGAGAGGTGATCATGGCACCCAATTTGCAGTCAAGTGTGAACAAGGTCAGCCATATTCCCCCTGTGGTAGCCTGTACGTCAGACAAATATATACTGAACAAGAGACGTCCCAGGACTGAGCCGTGTGGGATGCCACGTGTAACTGGTGTATAGTCAGACATGGCACCTGCAATTCTGACCATGTGGGTGCTATCCCTGATCCAGGTAGCAATCCATCATGTGAGATATGTGTCCATATCAATGCTGGTGAGCCAATGCATAATGGCCCAATGGGTTATTGTGTGGAAGGGTTTAGCAAGCTTCAGGTAGGCTGCGTGTACAACTGTCCCTATGTTGATGGACCTGTTAACTGTCAAAAGAATACAAACATGTTCAAGAGGCAAGATCTGCCCACAACAATGCTGAAATGTGTAGGACACAGTGTCTGTAGTTTCCTGATGTCTATGTGTAAGAGTCCCATGACAATACACTCCATAGCTTTGCATAACAGGATAGTTAGGCTTATAAGGCAATATTGTCTGTGTTCCATTCTGGCACCAACTATGTGGAGTGGGAACACTGTCGCTGTATGCCATTCTGTGGGTACATATCCTGTAGTAATTCCAATATTGCACAGTGATGTAATGTGAGGGTTACGTCTGTCATGAAGCTCGTGTAAGATGCAGGCCGGGACACCAACTGGCCACATTGATGCTGTAATGTATGCTTTGGGAAGGGCAGCACTCACCTGTTACTGTGTGGTGCCAGGGAGGTTACACTCTGTTGGGATGGGTAGTTGCTCCCTAGGGGGGATGGGGGGAGACATCTGCACTGAACCTGTTTGCCAGGATGTTGGCTATGCCAGTGGGTTCAGGGTAAGTGTAGTCAGTATGCAGTAACTCACAGCATATCAGTGAGTGTCCACACAGGTTTCTGACATAACAGACAAAGGCCTTGTGATAGTCCTACTTGTCTGGTACAATTGTCCGTGAGAAGAAGACCTTAGATAAGTACACGAGTGATCATAGCTGTCTGCTTGTACAGATCACAGATGCTTTCCCCATCTGGGATTGTGCTCTATCATGTAGTAGCTTCCTCCTGACATTGTACAGCTCATTAATGGCTGGTATCTATCAGACAGGTCTCCTGCCATTGGAGGAGTGAGTCGTGTTGTTAATTGGGGTAGCACAATCCATGCAGTCCACTAGGAGTCCATAGAATGTGTATGTAAAGGATTCAGCAATCGGAGATATATTTCACACTGTCTCAAGGTCTCTGAAGGATACCACCTTGCTGTGGCTCATCAGAAGTTCATCAAAATTACCCAGGATGGGTGTGTGGAGTGTATATGTATGTCCACTGAGATAGCTGTATGTTTTGACCTTACCAATGAGGGGTATATTGCTGGTGTGTAACATAGAGTCCCCATGTCGGTGATGATCATGTCCAATATGTATTCCCCCTTGTGGCTGTGGTGACAGGTTGTGCCATAGCATATGAATGTACAAATTGTAGTGACTGTAGGGCAAGGTTGTTGTGGCTTGAGTAGTATCCCCAGTCAATATTCATGTATCTGATGTCACCCAATATAATGGTGTTCATGGAGACCATCATATCCCCATTGTTTCCAGGAAAGTCGTGTGTGGTTCCTGAGTATGGGGGGGGGGTGGTCTGTAGTAGGCAACAAACTGAAAGGCAGTTTCGAACAATGGTAGTTGTATATGTATGGTCTGTGATGCTTAGTGCAGTGCCACTAACCCGGAGGTGTGTGTATCTGTGATGTATATGGATACACCCCCTAGTTGTGTTGTCTGTTTCAAGTCCTGTGGTCAGAAAGCATGGTATGAAACATAACCTGGTAGTGCTGGTATACATATGTGACCCTGAACTAGGCGTCTGTTAGTGCACATATATTGCTATCCCCCATACTGAGGAGAGGCCTGAGTGGCCACAATATGAGGGTAACACATCTGGTGTTGAGCAACATTACTCTTAGTGTTATTTAACCTATAATGTCTATGTAGGTGGGTTTGTCTTTTGAGCCCTGCTCAACAAATGCACTATCGTGGTAGCAAGAGCCTTAGCCAGCATTCAAAGGTCCAAGGGTGACAGGTGCAAGCTGTCCATAGTGAAGCTATGTGGCATGTTGAGCATGTCACCACAGGCTGACAGACACTGTATCCCCTATGAATGACACCAATCTGTTAGCCAAGTGTTAAACGTGATATGTTTGTCTGTATACTGTGACATCATACTTGGTGGGTGTAAGATGCTAGACAAGGTCAGGGTCATACTGGTCTGGGCTACATCATGACACTGTTCCTCCATGTACCATGTCATGTGGTCCAGGGAGTAACATCTGAGGTTTTACGCACCAGCATGGACAATGATGGTGCCAGTCCTGTACTTGCTTTGTAGTGACCTGACTGCATGTGTTATGTGGCAGATCCTGACACATGACAGACAGCACAAAGGGACTATTCCCTTGTATGGGCTGGTGAGTGGTACGTCAGTGTGTCTGACAATAAGTGTCACCTATCCCAACTGTATTATGTGTGTTGTGTAGCCCGAAGGCAAGTGACTGTGTGGCACCCTGACACTGTGAACTATGTGAGCTGTGGGAATTGTAGTGGGGTAGCAGTTGTGTGTGTGCCTGATGTGGAGGTCTCTGCTGCTTAGGCAGAGTTCATTTACAGCATCCGAGTATGTGTATGTGTGATAATGTGGTTTGAGTGCTGTCGCCAGAGGATATGTGAAACTGATATGTGGTGTGTGTGGTTATCTTCACCACCTGATAGACTATGCCAGTCATGGGTTGAGAGAGTTCAGCACCCTGTATGTCTCTATAGGTGCATCTCACACATATATCTGGGTTTGTTGTGAGGAGGACAGTCTTGTCTGTGTACATGAGGCAGACGTGACATTGTGTCTACATCACAATATTCACCAGCTGGACTGGAGAGTGCACACAAAGCCGACCCCTGGACATGCTGGGATATCATCATGACATACTCTGTAGCCAGATGACAAAGGATCAGTAGGGTGTTAAGTGTGTAAAGGAATATATCAGGGATTAGTGCTCAGGTTTGTTGGTGTTCTGTAAAGAGTAGCTGAGAAGGAGTCCCGACTGAATCATGACACCTCCGAAAGTTATGTCATATATAGCAATGTACACACATATATGTCATGAGTCAGGCCCAACTGTACCTGACTGACAATGCCGACATCCTGACAGACAGGCCCAGATATACATACCCACCTCCCACTGGTGATAGTCCATATCATCATACCAGGAGATATCACATGTAGAATGGATGAGCAGCTACCCCCAATGCTAAAAGCATGGCATCAAGTGGACTACATTGATTACCAATATGTGTCATGCATAAACTACAGAACAAACAGATCCTGCACCTGAACAGTCAGCTGAACCTCCCCCCCTACACAGGATGTGGAACCGTTGAATGTGTTACAGCAACATATGGCACTCCACACAAGTGTTGGTGCACAACACACCATGGGATGTACAGTCCAGTATGCCTATGAAGTATATCTGCAAGCCATGGAGTCCATCATGGTTGAAGTCATAAACCAAGCAATTGGAAGCTGACATACACACAACCCTACTAACCGTGGTATGTTCATGTGCGGATCATGGTTCCCAAACATGCTAGACTGTTTGCAAGGCAGCCACACAGGACATACATCACTGAACACAGCTACACATGTCTCACATACACTTTGAATAGCCCTTTATCAACATCCCAGACACATGTAGTACCCACAAAACCAACAAGCTGTGCATAAATATGTGTTGACATATGAAGGAATGTCGATGTGTCCACAGATAGATCACACAAGGTAAGGATTATGAGTTCCTGTTCCAGCTGTTGACACCTGATGACCCACATGGACCATTCCTGGAATGGCATAAAACAAAGTGTACACACATTACCATGTCCAGTCTGATGATGTAAGTACCCTAGAAATACAGACGGAGAAGGGAAACCACCTAGTAAAGCAAATAGTGTGCCGTGCTAATGCATCTCTCTCTAGTATCATAACCTAGTTAGGTAGGGGTTTGAATCCTGCAAACGCTGACTGTGTGTGTGTGTGTGTGTGTGTGTGTGTGTGTGTGTGTGTGTGTGTGTGTGTGTGTGTGTTTGCGTTTGGGGGGTGTGTGTATGTGTGTGCAATTCTCTATGAAAGGAGTGGCCTTTCTGAAGACTGGGAAAATACACTACAGATGTACATTCCTCTTTGGAAAGACCGATGATGTCAGCACCCTAGAAATACAGATGGAGAAGGGAAACCACCCAGTAAAGCAAATAGTGTGCTGTGCTAAAGCATCTTTTTCTAGTATTATAACCTAGTTAGGTGGGGGTTTGAATCCTGCAAACGCTGACTGTGTGTGGGGGGTGTGTGTATGTGTGTGCAATTCTCTATGAAAGGAGTGGCCTTATTGAAGACTGGGAAAACACACTACAGATGTACATTCCTCTTTGGAAAGACTGATGATGTCAGCACCCTAGAAATACAGACAGAGAAAGGAAACCACCCAATAAAGCAAATAACACGCCGTGCTAATGCATCTCTCTCTAGTATCATAGCCTAGTTAGGTAGGGGTTTGAATTCTGCAAGTGCTGACTGTGTGTGTGTGTCACTCTTGGTCAATGCAGTGTGGGTCTTGCTTTTCCTATGTTATGGCATATTATGATTACAACAGTAAGTGCATTGCACACATCAGGTATATGTGTTGCAAATATATATGTATACGTGTTCCCTTAATCAGTACATAGGTGTGAAGCCTGCATACTACATGACTACATTTGTTGCCATTGACAGGTTGTGCCGCAGCTTCTCAGAGGTAATTGATTGCAGGCCACTGCATGCATTACCAGATGTGGATGGACACATCCCTAGTGTGTTTGCATGTACCGAAGGGGGCTATATGCCAAACAGGTGTGGACACAGGAATGGGTGGCAGTAATTACCACTGGTTAGTGTTATAGTGTAGCACTGGAAGAATGCAACTGTTACTGAGTTCCCTATGACTGTGTGTCATCTGTCAGGACAACATCCAATGATTGCTTATAGTCATGCTGTTGAGGTTATGTATACTACCAGACCACAAATCATTGACAGATACTAACAGTATCACCCACAGCATGGTGTCTACCCATGTCATACACACATGTCTACCCATGTTAGTACATAACTGTAGTAGAATGCATACTGGCCATTGAAAGATATTGTGACATGTTCACTATGTGTACAACAGGGTATGCCACATGTCCCATGTGTCTACTATGCACGTACATACAGACAGTGCACACGCACCATGTTCACAGATGTACACTTACTAATCTGTACTGCACACATCACACACATACTGTCCACTCAATAACACATCCTGGCAACACATTACACATCAGCCAAGTGGCACATGGGTGGACAAAACATAGTCAGACCTAACAGTGGTGTAAACTATGCTACATTGACAATCAGAGCTTTGATGAATAATGTCTGCTGAGATATACCTACAAGGATGTCATTACAATTTCCTGTTGACAACTTGCTAACATTGCTACACCACTATAGTGTCACCCTGTGCATCAGCACCATGTTAGCCTGTTCCTCCATCAATGTTACAGATGACAGGAGGTGACACAAGTATCATCATATGCACAGGGTGTTTTGTTGTTTGCCAGAGCCTGACATTGACCCATTCAATTGACATGTCTGTGTGTGTGTGTGTGTGTGTGTGTGTGTGTGTGTGTGTGTGTGTGTGTGTGAGGGACAACAGTACAGCATGGGCCAATGTTGATGTAATGTGTGTGTATGTATGAGCCCTAGTTGTTTGGTTAATGTGTGTGTGTCTGCATGCACACAGCTCCACCATGTGGCTGCCATATACAGTAGTTTGTGGGACAGCCACAGACTGTACCTGCTAGGCTGTACAGATTACTGTCTCTGACCATGGACACAGTACCTGTGCCTGTCAGGGGTGCTACAGACAGTATGGGATACCAACCCTGACTGGGTACTGTCCTCAGAGGCAGAGGTGGGACGACTGGACCCATGTCCCTGCTGGGAATGGCTAGAGCCACGTGCACATGGTCTACTGGGATGGTCAATGGACAGGCCAGCCCCAGCATTGCTGGGGCTGGTACTGCCACTACGGAAGCGGCTGTGACCCGGGGGCCATCCGCGACTACTGCCAGCTGTTGCTATTGCTGGTATGCATCCGCATCGACGTTGCAACCATCCCGCATGGTCCTGGCTCATGGATGACATATTGTGGAGGGCATCTATTGTCTACCAATGACCTCGGTGTAAGTCTGAATGGCACAGGCAAGGTCACGGATGCTGTCATTGATAGCGGTGTAATGTGCCCTCTGTGCCCTAAGTCCCTGCCTGGTGTACCGTTCCATACATGCCTGAGCCTGCATTACAGCCTGGAACATGCTGGATGTCATGAGACCAGTGAGGACACACCTGCCAGGAGCAATATGACCAGTGGTGCTCCCCCGAGAACCCCTGGATCTCCGCCTATGTGGTACCATTCCAGGAATATGGCTATGGCTGCTGTGAGGGGATGCAAGTGCCAAGGGTACCACACTCTCCTGGTCAGTGCCAACTGTATGCTGTCCCTCACCTATGGCCATTGGTGGTGAGGGATGTATTGGCAGTATGAGTGTGCGCATAGATGGGGTTGAACTCTGTGTACTGTCGATTGGTGGACCAACGACAGACCCTGTCAAACCTCCCTGTGTCAATATACATGTGTCATCATCAGCACTATTCGTGGCAGTGGCTTCAGGTTCCCTGCTGCATTCGGCCAGCCCTAACTCAGCACCTGTGAGAAGAAGACCGGAAACACACTTTACGGTCTACACATGCACACATGCACACATGCACACATGAACACATGCACACATGCACACATGCACAGTAATACACTCCTCACTACAGCACATACACACACACACCAGCAATCCAACACATACTCTATAGTGGGAGAAGGTGGGTGTCAGTATCACAAGGTAAACAGTCACCACACACGTGTCAGCATGCAGAATATGTGTTGCACAAGACCATACAGTGCTAGTGTAGATGCCCCAATGTAATGGCAGTATACATGGCTTTGTTGCAACTGTGTCATTGTTCAGTGATTGGCTACACCCTAGAACACAATTTGTACATGGACACAACCCAATGTGTGTCAAGTGACCTATACACCAACTAGCATTCCAGGACATATATGTGATACTTTGTTTGGATGGCAACTGCTGTGCATATTGTGTATACTGCCATATGTAAGCACACACACAACATGCTATGCATATTGTGTATAGGTGCATATGTTTGCACACGCACAACATTGAGGTGCACAGCAATGACTGCTATGAGTATAGCATGTTTTAATGTACTGCATATGATAAATGTGTTCTGTTGTGTACAGCTGTAGCAACCATGCATATCTAAGGTGCAGTACAGTGCTGCCACACTTGTGTCTGTTGCACTGTGCAGTGTATGTGCTTGAGGCAGCTACTGACTTTAATGTGATGATTAATGTCTCACAGCAAACATGGATAGCATGCATTATGCGTAGGTGTGCTACGTGTACATGGCCTACACCTCACCTATGATATGCACATTTCATTACCATTATGAAAGTGTTAGCACACTCACCAGCATGTACTGTTTGCCCTGCTGTCACACCAGATGGACCTACAAAAATATGACACAGTTTATCAGTGGCCACAACTGTGGCATTGCTGCCGTGAGTGAGTGCACTAATCTACAGTGGAACAACAGTCAACAGTCACAGGTGTGGAAATACTATTCCAAATATTAGTATTGCACATGAGAGGCAGCACAACTGCTAAACACGCAGTACACATCTCACATAAGCATATTCTAACAATACAGGCAACAGTAGTCTACAGCTAGGGCATATTACCTGCATGCTCCATGTCGTCCTGCTGGGTAGCTCCGGCCTCCATGATGACACATGCATGATGTTACTGCTGCTGTAGGCCAGGAGCCACCATGCTTAGGAGCAGCTCCTCCACTCTGGTGAGGGGGGGATGTATGGGCGCACCCCCACCTGTGGCAAGCTGTTGCCTATGGATATCAGATGCACGCTGCTGGACATGTCTGATTAAATCACTGCAGTGATGGCGTACCTGCTCATATGTCCGGTAATGCATGCCTATGTCATTTACCCGGTGAACAAGATCTTGCCACAGTGCAGTGCACTCATGCTGGTGCTGGCTGGCCCTGGAAAACAGCCGTGCATAGTTTTGATACAGGCTGGCCTGTATGACCTCCTCCTCTGCAGATGTATACACAGGATTGTGGCGATGAGCCATAACCCTGGAAGACAATTAAACAATATGTGTGAGCAAGTCTATCAGAGGATACACACCTTCAATACCACTTATCAGTGCTCAGCCCACAGCTGCCTGACAGTGGCTGCCGCACTCCATACAACAAACCAGTATATACCAGTACTTGACACACTGTATTGGATACAATGCACAACCTCACACTGGGGGTATATATCAAGCTAATGCATGACAGATATTGTCATCCAATGCAATGAATGTAATGTACAGTTACAGTATTATCAGTAAACCACCCTAGTCTTTGATGCCATACCCCTACCTAACATATGTGCACGGTTGTTAATATAGCTGGCATACTGCTGTAACAGAGTATACATGTTGCTAGGTACACACACATACCCTGTAACACACATGTGATTGCGGCCATGGTACAGGCATCATTACACACACATTAGTCAAACATACAACACACAAATGTATGCCAACACAGATGAGCATTACCTGTGTACCTTATAGTACTGTGTGCCCCTACTTACAGATACCTATGCCTGAGGAATGTAATCTGTGCAGAATACAGGAAACACACAAGACAGTGATACCAGGGAATGTGAACATACACCATACTGTGGTATTTAGGTCTACAGCTTCAGGTCGTACAACAGTTCATATGTGACCTGGATTCACCAGCAGTACAACTTACTGAGCATACATGTACTGCTACAGCCTACAATGGAACACCACAGTCGTACACAAGGTACTACGTCACAACATATGCCATCCTACTATGTCTGTATCCCAATAACTGACACATCTTTCTCTGCCCTCATACCAAGGACACAAACTACCATGACAGACACAACCTCACGCTATCACACCTGTACAGACCTTGCACACAGTCAGTATCCCGCTCTTTCCACCTGGTATCGCACTGAGTACATGTGTGAGTGCATTGTTTCATAGGTAGGTACTACACTATTGGGCCGGGGCCTACAGCAGCCTAGCCATATGCTACCCTGCCATTTGACACACATGTAATGTGATTACACTTGCTCCTGTCAAACGGATACACAGAGGTGACTCACAGGGCATATTACCTATCTCCATAATATTCATCAGGGGTATGTATGACATCTACTAATGATGAGCAATGTTTATTAATGCTGGGTAGTTTAGTCCAGAGTATGGCATATTTGTGTATAGGAACCTGTACCTCCAGCATGTGCTGTTCAGTGCGTTGACATGGATTAGGGCCCTAGGTCATGTAGCCCAGAGGGATTGTGAGGTGTTGTCATGGTGGTTGGCCAACTGCTATGGGTGTGACATACCTCTGTATGTCTGGCAGGGGTAACCTCTGTGTATGATGTATGCAATGCACTCTAGCTGTGGTTTTGTGAGTCAGTCTGCATAGGGCATGTGTTTGGGGCAGTGTCACTCTTTGTTAGGTATGTCTGTGGCCTTTCCACTTGCTGTGGTTGTCATGTGAGGTACATACCACATGGGGCATTGTGAGGAGTAGGGGGTACACTGACCTATATTTTCCTAGATGGCACACCTTTTGTGATGACACGTACCACGTAGAGGGATTACAAGACTAGTGTGGAACTGTGATTATCAGAGGGGAGGCTACTGTACACCATGTCCCATGTTCCCTTCTGACACCTTCAGTGTTGGGCAGGCAACCACCTATCTGGTAGTTAGTGTGTAAAGTGTTTTGGAATGGGGTATGGTACTGCAGTATCAACACTGGTGTTCAGTCAATGCGTTGGTCACCAGGCACCTGTTGCAGTACGTATGACCCCGTGTCTCCCTCTCTCACTCTCTCTCTATATCTCACTCTCTCTCTCTCTCTCTATATATATATATATATATATATACATATATATATATATATATACATATATATATATATATATGTATATATATATATATATATATATATATATATACATATATATATAGATATATATTTATATATATATATATATATATATATATATATATATATATATATATATATATATATATATATATATATATATATATACACATATCTATATCTCTCTCTCTCTCTCTCTCTCTCTATATATATATATATATATATATATATATATATATATATATATATATACATATATACAGGTATATATACACATACTTGTAAACATCCATTGCTGTACATATACATGCACATATAGGCACAGATACTGGCCACCTTTCATGTTGGGAATATGAATCATTAAACAGTTGTGAGATGATACAATTTTGTAAAAATATTGCACAGTGTTGTGTAGAATGCATTTTGCTGTCCTCAGGCCATATAGCTGTAGCAGGCCTCACTGTCTCAGTCCCACAGCGTTTAACCACCACATGACATATACCTGCACTGCTTGCTGTTTTCAATGCCACACACTACAACCTACATAGATATGTGGACATAGCAACCTTCAGCTACATATATATGTCTAGCCTTCACTAACAGTTGCAGTATGTACCTTGTCCTATGCACATCTGCATTTACGTATAGATATGGACTGCACACACATATGGAGGGTTCACAGTATGTACACTACCCTTCATACACATCATTCGCATCCCACCAAATACATATCTGTTACATACCTTACCTTTGTATTTCTTACCTCTGTCTGTTGTACCTGTTGACGTTTATTTTTCTTTTTAAATTTTTTTTTTTGGTGTCTACAAATACCTCTGTTTGTTTGTTTGTTTTTTTGTCTGTCTCTCTCGCTTGCTTGCTCTCTCTCTCCATATGCTGCAATGATATAATTGCATGTGTGGACAGCAAGTGCAGGCTGATTTTGTAGGTATTTGCACATGTGCATGTGATGGCCTCTGCACCAATTGGTGCCCACCATTTAATAATTGCATGCAGCCTGCTGTGTGCTAATTGCAGTTCTCACTGTGATTTCAGGACACGGCTATAAAATGATAGGTTAGGTAGGCGTAGGCCTTTCAGTTTTGCAAGGTGGGGACCATGTTTGTTTGCTGTGGACACTGTTGTGTCAGTCAGAAGGTTGGTATATGTCTCATATCTGAAGCTGGGCTGTAGCCAGTGAAATACATGTTGTACTGAAACCTGACTGTTGCTTCTTCCAGTACACGCTTCAAGGTACAGTTTTGGAAAAAATAAGCTTGTCTTGTTTTGACACTTGTAACATAAAATATTATTTGTTATCTAAGGAAGCTATTTATATTTTAAAATTTGATACTTTGTACCCTCATGATTTAAATGAAGAATTAACTGGAGGGTGTTAATTTAATTGTTTTTATTAATTGTTTAATTAGTTTTTGATTAATATATATGTACTGTGTATTTTGTAAGTTCTTTACTCCTTGAAGGCTAAGGCCGAGACATCAGAGGAATAAAGTGTGTCTTTATTTTATTTGTGGATTACTTTGTGGTTGCTTTTTCTTTTGCTGCTTGTTGCTACATTGTTGCTACATTGGGGACCATGCTTGTTTGCTGTGGACACTGTTGTTTGAGTCAGAAGGTTGGTATATGTCTCATATCTGAAACTGGGTTGTAGACAGTGAAATGCATGTTGTACTGAAACCTGACTGTTGCTTCTTCCAGTACACTCTTCTCAGTGTGTCAGTTTACTCACACCTCCTAATGCTAACACTGGATTCATGAGAGTATGTACTTTGTTTTGGAATTAGGAAATTAACTAGCATACAACAGTGGTTATTCCAATGTATTGCTCTGGCTTTCCTATATTCCCTTCATGTTCACTCCTTGCAATGCATGTTATATTTCTGTCTGTCTTCATATGTATTGCTCTGGCTTTCATAGTTTCCCTTTACATTCACTCCTTTTAATGCATGTTATATTTCTGTCTTGAAATGTATTGCTCTGGCTTTCATATTTTCCCTTTACATTCACTCCTTTTAATGCATGTTATATTTCTTGCAGCACCAAGTTATTGTATATCTGCTGTGGCTTAGTGGCATGTCATGCAGACTGGTGAGTCCAAGGTGTGGGGTTTGAGACTGACAAGGATATTTTATTTTGCTGCTGAGCAGTACAAGGGCCTTGTCATACAGAGTGACTCAGGCACTTTTAAGCAGTTGTAAGCGGGTTTGCATGAGTTTGCGCGGCGCTTAGCGATGCTTAGCTAAGCGCACATAAGCTCACACGCACGCACTCACGGAAAGTGCTGCCAAAGTCTGGGCAACTGTATTTAGCTGGGTAAAGTGCTGCTACACTCTGGGCAACTGTATTTAGCTGAGTAAAGCACTGCTACACTCTGGGCAACTGTATTTAGCTGGGTAGAGCACTGCTTAAATCTTTATATCACATCAAAATAGTCAAATCATAGCATTCCACATAACCTGCTGGTAAAGACCCACAGGACAAGATTTGTGTTATGGCATTCCTATTTTCCCTTTACATTCACTCACACTAATGCATAATATATTTATTACAGCACCAAGTTATTGTATATCTGCTGTGGCCCAGTGGTAATCCATGCAGTCTAGTGTGTCCAAGGTCCTGGGTTCGAGACTGACAGGGGTATTTTATTTTGCTGATGAGCAGACTACAGGCCTTGTCATACAGAGTGACTAAGGCACTTTTAAGCAGTTGTAAGCGGGTTTGCGTGAGTTTGCATGATGCTTAGCTACGCTTATCTACGCTTAGCTAAGCGCACACAAGCGCACACGCTTACAACTGCTTAAAAGTGCTTATTCCCACTAACACCCGCGCTATTTTCTTTTAAAGAAAAGAAAATGGGGAAATAGGAAAGTGGTGAAAAAGGGGGCACAAAGACGGTAGGACAGTAGGAAAAAAAGCTCAGGATGTGCAGGAAGGATGTAGGAGAGGCCCGTAGCTGCCCAATTCTTTACCAGCAACAGCTGTGCATATGTTAGAAATTTAGAGTGAGATTTGAAACCTTCCACCCCTGGGAGAGGAGTGAGGACAACAAAGTATGTTGTAGAGCCAATTGTAATTATCAGTTTACATGTCCAGCAGACATGTGTGTGAAATGGGCAGCTATGTATGGGGCGTAGTTTTTTTATGGGAACAGAATGCCCTTTTTTTTTTCTGGTGAGAGTGGAATGTGAGGTACAGGAAGTAGGTATATTTGGGGAGGTAGGTTGGGGAGGTTAACAGACAAGACAAACAAGACGCATACAGGGGTGGAGTATGACACATGTGGGGGGTAAACACAATTGACGGGGGCGGATGCTTGGATATCGCAAGCCCATGAGCCCACAGATGGCAACAGTGGAACTGAGATCCCCAGCCATGGGCAGTTATCACTGCACCTTCACAGCCCAAGCCGGGGCTGTGCTGGGGGCTGGATAGGATGGGAAGGCACACCCGTGAGTTGCGCCACTCTCGCCTCAAGCTGGCATAGGGGATCAGTCATGGAACGCCTGATCTCACTACGCACCACAGACCGGACCCTTTAGAGGGTGAGTGGGGGCTCTCCTCCAGCCACGCTTGCAGAGGGGGTGCGAGCCCCATCCCCTGCAGTGCTTCCACCCGAAGGTGGCACTGGGCCACCGGAGGAGGAGGTCCCGGCCTGGGCACTGGTGCCAGGTGCACTTGCCAGCTGAGGTGGAAGAGGTGGGTCCGCTGGCACCCGCCTTCCCAGTCATCCTATATTTAGCAGTATTTAATGGCATTTTGGGTTAGTAACAAACAACACCATTCCAAATTAGTTTTAACAGCATGATTAGTATTCCCATTCACCAAACACAAATGGATTCCAAAAGTTGAACAGCAAGCATAACACATGCATATTTAGGACAACAGTGGACATTCCAACAGCATGCAGGGTTGATTCAGGTTTGGATATGTGAACAGGCACATGCATCAACGTACATGCAGATATGTATAAACCAACAGGACAAATGTCCATAGGAATTAATTGTGAATACACATACCCAGTTTGGTGTGGAATAGCATCATTTGTGAACATAAGATAGGGTGATAAAATATTACATTAACAACTTACAATACCTATACTTATACTATACATTCCTACTAGATGCAGATATATATCCCCTACATGTATTAGTACAGTTTCCTGTATGTAACCTTACAAATGTTGGTAATGGAGATGTTACTGCTACATTAATATACATTCCATTTGTATTCATCCTGCTACATTTGAACAGTTACGTACAGTTCTAGCAGCACACTGACATTTGTGGGATCACAAGCACAAGCTGCTCATGTACCGGATTAACAGGTAAATACTATACATGACACAGTTGAGGACTATAAATATTCTTCTGACATACTGGCATTCCCATCAGCCAGTTTATATGGGCCTAGATAACTGTGGGTGTTCAGCATTTCATACAACCATACTATCTCTATAATGCAAGGGTACAACAACATATCCGAAATATGGGATGGACACAGTCCAGGTATTGTACTTTATTAAAACATTTCACTCTTTGGTTGTGGCTGTCTCATTCATTTCATTATGTCGCGCATGCAGTATACCTTTATTCCAGACTTCAAGGTCTTTCTCACACTCTCTCACTTATTTTATATTTACATTTCAGGATGGTAATTAATTCTAGGCTTTATTAACATTTATTACTGGGTTACAACAATCCTTTCCAGCTGACTCACTTATTTCATATGACAGTATATACAAGGATGTATTCAATACTTGTATGTCCTTTATTGATAGATTAGAACACTCATTTTCAGGCTGAAGCAGTTATCTGATATTACAGTACAGGTGGGAACTCTATTTGAGACTTATTTACTCTTTATTAATGGATTACAATACTCCTTTTCAGGCTGCATCACTTATCTGATCTTAGAATACTAGCAGAAGCTTTATTCTAGGCTTATTTGACCTTTATTACTGGGTTACAACACTGAACTCATTTACAGGCTGTCTCACTTATATTCTATAATAATACCAGCTGAATAATTACTAACCTGCCTGGTGGCACAGTGTTATAAAAATATCTATTAATGTATGTGTTTAGTGCTTATTAGAAGCTAAAAGGGTGAACACATTTCATTCTATTTTATGTACAGCTTAATTCTGTATGAAATTATAAGATGCTTTTTCAAACTGCAGTATGCTTTCTGAAATTGCAAGATGCTCTCTGACCTAGTATTTGCTAGCACAGCAAAATTCATGTTTATGCCTTTTGGAACTTTACTGAGAAGCAGGTGATTATCTGCTAGGTCAAGAAAATGAGTGAATAGTGAATGAATAGAACAATACTGTTTTCTATAACGTGATTGAATATGAACAATCAGCTCTGTTCGTGTTATGAGAACATGCACAGCTGTGGAAAAGAAAAGATACATCAGGCAAAGACTGTTTGAATAAATGAACTATGATCTGCACTTGCTTTGTGCTCAAATTAGCCATAGTACCATGAATGGTAACATTGCATAGTGAGAAGTCATATCTGACCAGTGGTCATCAAGGCCACATTGTTTTTCTTAGGAAGTTTTTTTGTAAACTTGATATGCCAGCAGAAAATCATAGACAAACAGCTATTGTGAAATAATATTGAAAGAACTTGTGATTTATTACGTCAGCTTAGTAGGCAATGCCTTGTAAGAAATGTATAAGAATAGCTTCACTTCCTGATTCTAGTTAGACAAACTCTGTATTAGCACGCTTTTGTCTCCTTGCTGCAAGATTAAAGTGCCTTAACCTGAACCTGCCGTGTGTTGATAATTTTGAAGTTGTTTTTCCTTTGACAGATTGGTCCTCCGGACCGGAAACTCTCAGTTCGTCTCAGGTCAGATGGGCCAGGTGGTATGAAACCATACGGGGAAGAAACCACATCAGTTCTTCTGCTTTGAAAGACCTCCGACAGAGTTGTCGTTCAAAAGAGGCCAGCCACTTTTCTGATCTGCGACTGGAGGACAAGTTAGTATACGAACCAGAGATGGTCAATCACGGAGGCTCAGGTAAGGTGAGATTTACCTTTTTTCTGTATTAGATCAGGGACTTGATTTGAATCATCTGTCAGGAGATTTGTTTTGTACAAGTCAGGGACAGAAAGATTGCAGTCTTGTCATAGATCAAGGAAACAGAATAGGTAAGACAGTTATTCTAGATACACTGTGAAATAGAAAATCGTGGTACCACGTGAAAATATGAAGGGTTACGTAACATTTTTTGACAGTCAGAACAATATGGGTAATAAGTGCACAAAAAGTTCCAAAGACCCACCGCTAACCAAAGATGCAAAATATATGCAATTACAGCGTGCCAACAATGTTAGATACTATACAAAATGGGTTAATAAATATGAATTCAATGGCAGATTAGAAAAATCCTCACTTATTAAACTTGTCAAACAGCTTAAAACCAACGCAAAAGGTCAGGTAAAAAATCAACGTCAATTGGGCATTCCTCAGGCACACAGGTGGATTGAGGAAGCAAACCATAGGGAACAAAAAAGTAATAATTCAAAAGCTATGTTTCTAGATAAAGAAGACAATAATTTGGTAATAGCATCAGCCCCTCTACCCCCTCTGCTTCCTGCACCAGAATATGAAGCAAGTAGACAAGCTGGTCCACCTCTGCTATACCTGGCTGTTACTGCAAAGCCAAGACCGTATGTTAGAGATTCCATCGAGACTAGGTCTCGAACACGTAACTTAAGAGGGGATATTGAGTTATATCAAATAAACAAAAATTCATGAGCTATGAGTGAAGAAGAGATATGTCCACTCATAGAAGTACCAAATCCTCAGGCAGGACAGGCAGGACAGGACCCGACTCTCCTAGTATATAGACCGTGGACACCGGAAGACATCCGGAAAGCCACAGAGGGAATTCCCCATCCAAAAGTTAATTTTAGAAAATTCTTAGAAGACTTACAGGGCATGAGGTTAAATTATCATTTAAATGGAGAAGAAGTAGAAAAAGTAGTCAGACAAATCGTAGGTCCAGATTGGCACATGATCAGTGACAACTGGAATCCCCGTGATGCAGAACATAAGCCACTCCCACATAGTAATGCAGAACTGGATAACAGAGTGAAAGGTCTAACAGACCGAATCTCTGAGAAGTGGAAGCCTAGAGCAGACTCGACTTGCATTAATCAATGCATTCAACAGGAAGGTGAAACTGTTGACAGATATTATGCTAGATTATTAGAGTGTTTTAACAACCATTGTGGAATGCAGGTACCTGAAGACCAAACACATGATTCCCCATATGAGCAGCAACTAAAGAATGCATTTTTAAAAGGCAGTATTTTGCCTATAAGCAGCTTTATTATAAAGCACATGGTAGAGCATCGTACAAGTAGATTACAGTCACTACTTGAATATGCTAGGCATGCCGAAAGGCATTTTAACAGTAAAAAGAAAAAGAAAGCCCAAGTATTTGCTGTAGAAGATGGAGCAGAAGTTTATGTAGTACAGTCCAGAAAAAAGGGCAAGAAAAATGCCCAGGGAAACAAACAATTTGATAAACGATCAGAAGAGTTTGAAGAGAGAAAGAAAAGGGGTGAATGTTTTAAGTGCGGAAAAAAGGGACATTTAGCAAGGGATTGCAAGCAAAACAAGAAGGTAGCCATGGAAGATAAGGAGGGTGAGGACTGACTATATGATAGTCAAGAATCACTAGAAGGGAATAACCAAGAAAAGACAAATGCAAATGTGATAGAGGGAGTAGAGAATGTGATAGAAGAAATAGAGGAAGTACAAGAAATCACAGATGGTGAAGAAAGTGAAATTTTGGACTTAGCATTATTGAGCCTAGAGCTCTATTTAGCAGACACGAAACCGGAAGTTACAATTCTGGTAGAGGGGAGGGAAGTTAAATTCCTGTGTGACTCAGGGGCTTCACGAACCCTGATACATCCTTCCAAACTACCAGAAAATTCGGAATCACTTGATTACATATTAGTGAAAGCAGCTAATGGACAGCTGTATCGGGAGCCACTCTCCCATAACATAGCAATAACTGACCCTGTTTAAGGGATGACCCAAAAAAGCAAAATTGTTGTTTCTGCAAAATGCCCAGTAAACCTTTTGGGCAGAGATCTTATGCAGATATTTGGCATAGCAGTAGTACCGACTATGCAGGGTATGGAAGCACAGCGACAAATGGATACTTTTGTGGTGCGACCGGAGGGTGAAACATTTTATTGGTACAGCCAGGACTTAGTCACGACTGGTCCAGGGGCAGTAACCGAAGAACTGATAAACGTAGCCATCAGTAAGTCCCCCTCCCTTGACACTGATAAACAGCATTTGTTGCACCGCACTCTGTATTATTGTAGCACACCAGGACCTGATAAGGAATATGAGCAAGAACTGTTTAAAAACCATGCAAACAGATTAGTATTACGTAATCTGTACTGTGACACAGAAGGGAACAGTGTAGTTAGCTGTTCATTGCCCCAGGAATTCTTTGCACTCTATAAATCTAATCAATTACTACATGTTAGTTTAACTAAGGACAAGAATGTGAAATGGGCAGATCTTGGAGAAAAAGTCACAAAGTAGGAAAAACAAACAGAGTTAGAATTGTCAGAACAGGGAGTACAAAAGCAGAAGTTAAATTGGATAACGCAGACACACCCAGCTATACACTTACAGTCTAGCGAGAACAGCTGGTTAGCACTCTTACTAGAAGAGGAAGAAAAAGCTTTACAGAGCATACCAGAAACTCCCTGGTCAACAGGAAAAACAGATGTAGGACTAATTCGTACAACAGGACCAGTTACTATTGCGCCAAAATCAGCATTTAGACCTCAAAAGAGACAGTACCCCTTAAGAAAGGATGCAGAAGTAGGAATCAAACCTATAATAGCAGCTTTACTTAAGGAAGGAGTACTGGTAGAATCTCCCGATTCACCATGTAACACACCTTTATTTCCTGTCAGGAAAGCAAATGGAGAATGGCGTATGGTCCAAGATTTACAAGCTGTAAATGACGCAGTACTACCTAGAGCACCTACGGTGCCAGATCCACACACCCTATTGAATGATTTAAAGCCTCAACAGAAGTATTTTTCTTTGGTAGATTAGCAATGCGTTCTTTTCGATACTGATACACCATGACAGCCAACATTGGTTTGCATTCACATTTCAGGGGAAAAGGTATACATATACGTGACTACCACAGGGGTATTATGAAAGCCCAACAATATTTGCACAAGAGATGGCAAGCAACTTGGCGGGATTTAGCCCACCAAGAGGCAGCCAAATTTTACTTTATGTAGACGACATCCTGCTGGCAGCCCCCACCCAGCAAGAATGCAGAGAAGATACTATAGCACTACTACAATTTCTAGCCACTCAAGGTCATAAAGTAAACAAAAACAAATTGCAGCTTTGGAGAAAGCAGGTTAAATACCTGGGATATGTAATATCCAAAGAAGGCAGAACATTAGATGAAGATAGGAAAATAGCAATTTTACAAGCACCCAAACTGACTACCAAGAAGGAAATGATGTCCTTCCTGGGCACGACTAATTTCTGTCGGAGCTGGATTCCAAACTATGCCTTGGAGTCTGCTCCAATGACCAACTTGATATACAAGAAGTCTATGGCAGCACAAGGTTTATTACAATGGACACCAGAAGCAGAATCAGCTTTCTGCAAACTGAAACAACTGATAGCATCCTCATTAGTTTTAGGATTACCAAACTATCATAAACGTTTTTTCCAAACTGTAGATTGTAAGCAAGGTTACATAACATCAGTGTTAACACAGCAACATGGGGATAAGCAACGCCCCATAGCTTATTAATCATCACAGCTGGACCCAGTGGCGTGATCCCTGCCCCACTGTGTATAAGCAGTAGTTGCAGCTGCAATGGCAGTACAGGCTTTGGCCTCAGTAGTGTTGTTCCACCCTCTCACATTGAGAGTGCCTCATGCAGTCGCAATTATTTTACTGCACGAAAAAGTAGCATATCTTTCTCCTGCTAGACATGTTTCCTGTATGACTATACTCTTGAGCCAACCTCATATGACAATTGAATGATGTACAACTTTAAATCCGTCTACCTTGCTCCCGACCCCTGCAGATGGCACACCACACAGCTGCCTGCAGGAGATTGAGCAAAAGACACTGCCTAGAAAAGATCTAATGGATGTTCCCTTGGATGATGCCGAGGTGACATATTATGTGGACGGCTCATGCAGGAGGGGTCCTACAGGACAGAACCTAGTGGGGTATGCAGTAGTTTCTGATACTGAGATTTTAGAAGCGAAGTCTTTACCACACAACTTATCTGCACAAGCAGCAGAATTGATTGCCTTGACAAGGGCTTGTACCTTAGCAAAGGGTAAATGTGTGAACATTTTTACTGACAGCCAGTACGCTTTTTCTACTGTACATGTTTTTGCACAACAGTGTAAAAATAGAGGAATGATAACATCTACTGGTAAACCGATTAATCATGCGCAATTTATTTTAGATTTGTTAGAATCTATTCAGTTACCTCAAAAAGTAGCTATTTGTAAATGTGTAGCTCATACCAAGCAACAGGATTGGATTTCAAAAGGTAATGTGAGAGCTGATACTGCTGCAAAGCAGGCAGCTTCAGCTTCTGAAGTTTTTCTTTTGAGTGAGGAATTACAACCTTCTGAGATTTTAGATTTAGAAATGTTAAAATCAATGCAGATACTTACTACGAAAATAGAGAAACAGAAATGGATAAAAAGAGGAGCAATTCTTGAGAAAGGGCTGTACATCTCCAAAGAAGGAAAACCAATTTTGCCGTCTAACTTGTTTAGATATGCAGCTTTGTTGAGCCATGGGCAGTGCCATGTCTCAACAGGGGGGATGGTACAGTTACTGAACCGAGTGTTCACTGCATATGGATTTACAAACTACACAAAAAATTTTTGTGTAGCATGCTATGTTTGTAACAAGCATCATGCACAAAAGCCTAAGCAAGGGAGTTTCCCAACACCACCGTACCCATTCCATACTATCTGTATGGATTTCATAGAACTAAACAAATGTGAAAATAAGAAATATTGTCTTGTCATTATAGATATGTTTTCCAAATGGGTGGAAGCTTTTCCGACCAAAAATCCAGATGCAGCTACTGTTGCAAAAGTCCTTGTTAAAGAAATTATTCCTAGATTTGGCATACTGGAAAAGATCTATAGTGACAATGGCACACACTTTGTAAATCAAACTATACAACAGTTGAGCCGATATTTTGGAATTTCTTTAAAGAACCATTGTGCATACCATCCCCAATCTGCAGGATTAGTAAAGAGGCATAATGGGGTTTTGAAAAACAAACTTAGGAAATTGATTAGTGAGACACAGAAGAACTGGGTGCACTGCCTGTCTCTGGCACTGTTGAGCATGAGAACTGTTCCAAATGCAAAGGGGTTAACTCCTTCTGAAATATTGTTTGGGAGGGCATATTATATACCTCAGTGGAAACTTCTCATGTCTGCAGACCAGGAGGCTGACAGTTCACTTGCAGAATATATGAGACGACTTTTAAGTAATAAACAACTTTTGCAGTTAAATTCTGTTTCAGATAAAGAACAAACCAGACCATCGGAAACAGCAGTAGTCCCAGGCATGTGGGTCTGGGTGAAAGTTATCAAAAAGAAGAATTGGACCACACCGAAGTGGGAAGGGCCATACCAAGTGCTACTGTCAACACCCACTGCAGTCAAGATCGCAGAGCGAGCGTCCTGGATTCATCTGACACATTGTAAATTGGTTAAAAACTTTGAACTGGACAAAAAACTTGTTACTGTTACACAAGAACAAAATGACCAGATACGGAGCAAATAAAAATGCTGAACAACCTCAGAAGTATTGCATGATCATTCTGTTGGCCATACCGATAACATTAATCTTTTTGTTGTGGCCTTTCCTTTTTCTAGCCACACGAGCTGAACTGAATAAACGTGAATCACTCATAGACTGGCATCCGAACTTTAACACTTACCAAGCAATTAAATATGTGTATGCTGAAACTTTTAATGTTTCGAATTGCTGGATCTGCACAGCTATACCAACAGCATACGGGGGATTATTAATGACTGCTGTCCCCCTAGGGGTCAATGAGACCTGGGAAAATTTGATTTTTGATACTACAACTGAAAAATCACAAGACAAAATAGCATTGTACCTACCTGTTACACAAAAGGGAATTGTATGTTTTTACAAAAATGATACTGTTCAGGTAGGTTGGAGTAATTGTAATGTGACTGTTCCTTACAAATGATATACCAAAGCCAATAATGCAAGTTATATCTGTGATGCAAACTATGACTCATATCTTGAGTCGATACATAAGACTACTGATGAGATACAACGTAATCCTGTTCTTTTTAAACAACTATCTATTATTGATAAGAAAATGTTTCCTGCAGGGCAAGTGTATATTAATACTAAAGTAGAGAATTGTTATTTTGTTTGTGGGGAAAAAAGCATACAAATGGTTACCTGAGAACTGGTCCGGCAGTTGTTTTTTGGGTTACCTGGTTCCGGCCATACGACACACTGCAGTCTTGCCTCAGGGAAGAATTCGAAATGTTAGAGAGGTCACCAAGAAAACTGGAAATCCAATCAAAAAACCTGAGAATCCAGTGGGACGAATCAAAGCAGGCTGGAGAAACCATAATTCTGTGAAAAACAAAGATAAACTGACACACATGGACTTGAGTGACACTATTATATCGTGGGCAGGTATAGCCCCTGCATATGGCGCAGTGAAATCAATTTGGGAGCTGAGAAAACTGTCCAAACTTCTCGAAGTAATGAGCAATGCAACTTTTTCCACTCTCGAATTAATGACTGATGAACTGAATACTATGAGAACTGTGGTGCTTCAAAACCGCATGGCTCTTGACTTCACCCTAGTGGCAAAAGGTGGTACGTGCACTTTAATAAAAGAGGAGTGCTGTTTGTATATTCCTGACAACCAGCATGAGATAACCGACCATCTTGAAGTGATTCAGCAAGTGTCGGCCATGATCAAACCAGGCCCAAACCCACTGACGGACTTTTTCCAGAATTTGTTTGGGGGGTGGGGTAGCATCCTAATGAACATCCTGATTGCCATTTGCGTGGGATTACTCCTATTAGGAGTGTGTGTTTGTTGTGGTATTCCCTGCATGAAAAGATTAATCAAAGATTTTATAGACATGTCAGTTTCTGAGACTTTATATCAAAGTACTGAAATTGAAGAACTGTTGAAAAATGAAACACTTTCATAAGTTTAAACTGAATGACTCTCTTAACAGCAAATTCTGAACAGAAAGAGGTTAGGAGAAGAAGCAACTGTTTATGCTTTTGAAAATAGAATAAAAAATATTAACAGGGGGAAATGTTAGAAAAATATGTATTAATGCATGTGTTTAGTGCTTATTAGAAGCTAAAAGGGTTAACACATTTCATTCTATTTTATGTGCAGCTTAATTCTGTATGAAATTATAAGATGCTTTTTCAAACTGCAGTATGCTTTCTGAAATTGCAAGATGCTCTCTGACCTAGTATTTGCTAGCACAGCAAAATTCATGTTTATGCCTTTTGGAAATTTACTGAGAAGCAGGTGATTATCGGCTAGGTCAGGAAAATGAATGAATAGTGAATGAATAGAACAATACTGTTTTCTATAACATGATTGAATATGAACAATCAGCTCTGTTCATGTTATGAGAACATGCACAGCTGTGGAAAAGAAAAGATACATCAGACAAAGACTGCTTGAAGAAATGAACTATGATCTGTACTTGCTTTGTGCTCAAATTAGCCATAGTAACTTGAATGGTAACATTGCATAGTGAGAAGTCATATCTGACCGGTGGTCATCAAGGCCACATTGCTTTTCTTAGTAAGTTTTTTTGTAAACTTGATATGCCAGCAGAAAATCATGGACAAACAGCTGCTGTGAAATAATATTGAAAGAACTTGTGATTTATTACATCAGCTTAGTGGGCAATGCCTTGTAATAAATGCATAAGAATAGCTTCACTTCCTGATTCTAGTTAGACAAACTCTGTATTAGCATGTTTTTGCCTCCTTGCTGCAAGATTAAAGTGCCTTAACCTGAACCTGCCATGTGTTGATCATTTTGAAGTTGTTTTTCCTTTGACACACAGCCTTACCAGCCTATCAGCATAGGCTTGCCGATTCGCGGAACGAACACCTGCAGCTGTAATATAAATGAAGGGATATTGGAACATACCTATCCATACTATAGGCTAGGATAGCATTTCTTACATACTTAATTACATGTATACTTACTCAGTAGTGGGGCATTGGGCATTTGACGGGCCTCCTGGATCCATCGGTTCAGTTGGTCCTCCTTTCATCGCTTCAGGTCCACATGGTGGTGACGGACCTGTTCACCAGTCCTTGGAATGCCTGTGGCACTGGTGAGATCATGTGCCAACTGGTTCCATGCCTCTGCCTTATATGCACTCCATTGAACCTGGCCCTGCATGAGTCGGCCTTCATGATGATGGACTAGGAGCCAAACCATATATTTGGACACCTCAATGCCCCACCTTTGCGCTCTAAAGCAATTGACCTCTCCGACACCTGCCATCCTGACTGCAATGGGTACCACAATCAGTTATGGTGTGTATTCCCACCTATGGAGCTTATATATGCCGGTTTTCCCACACTTATTTGTGATTGGCCGTTTTGGAAATTTCTCAGCTAAGAGCAAACCTGCTTTGTCATGGTTATATTTTCATTCATTCCTATATGTATGGTAATACTGGATTTCTTGGTACAAGTGTCATGGCTTAGTGGTTCAGTGCTTTGACTATGGTGCACAGTATCCCGGGTTCGACCCTTGTCATTGCTTTTTTATTTTACTACTGTCTAGACAGGCTAGGAGGTGTGTCTGTGTAAAGGCGACTTTGATACACGTTGCCCAACGTTGCCCGACGGTAAGCTGGTTGGCACACTGTGCAGCTCCGCGCAAATGGCCTACACTGGGTAAAGCGTTATTTAGTTTTGTGCAGTCATATTAAGCTGGATTCAGCACTGTTTGGCTACGGGCACTCATTTTAAGCTGGGTAAAGCGCTGCTTGGCTACGGGCACTCATTTTAAGCTGGGTAAAGCGCTGCTTGGCTACGGGCACTCATATTAAGCTTGTTAAAGTGCTGCTAAGCTATGGGCAATTATGATCCTTTTTATATATACATAACATATTTTTTGTTCAGAAATACATGGGCCATTTCATTACATTTTACTTAAATTAAATTTATGTATATCGGGGAATTGTTTCATACTTATTTAAAGAAAAATGGAGGTGGATGTTGTGGGGCTCGAACCGTGACTACCTATTCTTTGGGCGACGTCTTTACCACTATGCTATTGCTACTTTGCTTAATTTGCATATGTAGATCTTATATGCTTTTCATTGTCATATCTGCTAACTGTGGTTGAGCGAGGGGCATACCTGTGCAAAAGAGCGCAAATGCGGGCAAACATATTGGAAATTATAAAAAAAAAAATGGAATGGTTATTTTTACTTTTTAAACACTTTCACTAGGGTTTAGTCTGTGGGGATGTGTGGTGTTGTGTTTCTTGACATGTTGGCGGACTCGCTCATGGGTGTTTACTATCAGGACTCTAACTTCTGGGGGCGTGTCCCTTTGCAGTACTCAGCAATCGGACATGCCCCTTACTTTCCTACATGGACCATGTTAGTCTAGAGTATGAGTCAGCATGCCCTCATGAATATGCATGGCATGCTGACGTCATACCGTTCAACTGCAGCTTCCGTGTAAGACTTATTTAGTCTTACACGGAGGATTGCTGAATCCGGGGGTATGTCATAAAGCATCAGAGAACTACTTTGGAGAGGGAAGAAGAAGGGAGAAAGTTAACCGTAAGTAAAACAAAATTCTTTTTTTTCTCTTAATGGCAATATTTAAATGTTGCAGGATTTTCTTATCAAGCTATGAAGTAAAGCTCTTTCAGTTCTTTTTTAATGCAATGGGGATATTAAAATAAACATGCTTTTTTTCTTTTTTGCCCTTCTTCTCTCTTTTTACCTGTTCAGTTTTAAGAAATCTAGGTGCTGAAATGTGAGAAAAAAATAAAAGGAGAAAGGAAGGGTCTGGTTGAGACTGCATGGCAAAAGAAAAAGTAGTGTGTTTTTTCTCATGCTTGTATATCAAATGATTGGGTTAACCCTGGGATTTATCCAGCAACAAGTATATTATGAAACATTTAAACAGAAAAGAATATTGAATATTATAGGGCTTTTTTCTGGTAAACAAGGCATCCTTAGCAGTTTGTGTCTGGTTTGAATGTCACCAGAAGACAATCTGATAAAGAGAAATGGCTTGCAGAATTTTTTTACTGAAAGCATTCAAGTGTTTTCTTAGCTGGGAAAGCTATAAAGATAAGACAAAAATCAGGTGGCATTTACTAAAAGTACAGTCTGTATCAATGCATCTTAGCATGAATGACCTTTCTTTTTGGGTGTCTCTAGATTGTGGACGTGGCTATCATTTTAGAATGCTTCTTCTTATTATGCACATGTGGTATTATTAAGTTATTAGGTTTTAGGGTGGTATCTGGGGTGTGTGTGTATTTTTGTTTGAGCATTTTCAATAAAAGAAAAAAAAATTCTGCAAGATGTGACATAGACTCACATGGAAATGACAATAAACAATTGTATAAAAGATTAACCTCCCGAATGGTGCATGCATTGAATACAAAATATGGAACCATACATTTAACAAAAAAGCTGTTATACACAAATGGTGGGAAGAATAATCCCTCAAGAACATGATTCTTTTTATAATGTGTTTAAATGTTAATGGTCTCACAGATAAATACAAAAAAGAAAGAGTAGTGAATTTTATTAAAAATGTAGAGCGCAAATAGTTATTGTCCAGAAGACACACTTGGAAAGAACTGAAAATGTGAATTTGATAAAGAAGGGTTTTCAGGATGGTTATTCAGCAGAATATCTGAGGCAAAGGAAGACAGGTGTACTTATATTAATTGAAAGAGGAGCTCTGATAGTAATAGAAGAAAATATAAAAGACAATAATGAAGATTTATAGTTTTAAGGGGCTACTGGTAAGGGAGAAGGATTACATTGGCATGTATTTATATTCCACTGAAAACTGCTATAATGGAGCTTAAGAAAATTCTGGGAGAAATAATCAGTTTTCAGCAAGGAATATTACTTATAGGTGGGGACTGGGACTTGATTTGCAACAGTGAAGATGTGTCTGAGGGGGCCCAGAAGGGAAAATATAACAGAAGAGGGTAGATTTTTAAAGCAATTTATGAAAACATTTGGCATGGAATATGTAAATTCAGTAGTAGGAGTTCAGAGTGAATTTAAGTATTATTCTTCAAGATACAAAAACTGGGCTAGGCTGGACAGAATATACATTTCACAGGAACATGTACTGTGCATTTAATTAAAGGTCTTGATACACACTCAATAACTAGTTCAGATCATGCACAAATAACTAAAATAAAAATGCAAGGTAATGAAATAAAAATGAGACACTGGTACTTTCCCACATGTAATAGGTGAAAAGAGAGGAATTTAAGGAATGGGAAGTGGAAATTATTCAGGAGCTATTAGAGAAGATAGCAACTTCTTATGAAAATATAGCTAGGGAGTGAGATAAAATTTAAAAATAGGGTGAAAATAAAAGAAAGGGAGATATGGTTAAGGAGTAACAAGAATTACTTAGAGGGACTGACAAGTGTTAAAAGTATTGCAAAATATGGGGAATCTCACAGAACAAAAAGAAGAGCAACTGCAGAATGCTAAGCAGATAACAAGGGATTACCTTGATAATAAGCATGAGTTTAAAAAGATTGCTGTTAAGCAACTGTTTTTTGATAATAACCCTAGAGCACAAAAACTTTTTGCACAACGACCCAGGCAACAGAAAACAGAAAGGGCTATCACCAAGTTTAGGGAGCCTGTAACAATGAAGATAACAAGGGATCCTGTAGAAGCATTGGAAATACTTTGAAAATTCTATGAAAGCCTGTATAAAGCAGAGAAATATGGCAATCAAGAAAAGGTACAAATAGAAATGTTTATGGAAGAATTAAATGTTTATAGAAGAATTAAATATGCAAAGACGAGAGGTAGAGGTGGCTCAGTTACTAACAGATAGTAGGAGATGAGATCAAAATGGTGCTGTATAACCAATCTACAGGAAAGTCCCCAGGAATAGTTGGTATTCCTGTGGAGGTCTGGAAGCATCATACATTTCAATACTAAATCACGATTATAAAGTGTTTATGTCTATAATGCCAAAAAGAATGGCATAAGTGATGCCAAAATTGATAGATATGGATCAATGTGGTTTTGTGGAGGGGAGGCAAACATTTGACAACATTAATAGAACAGCGATGATCCAGAGGGAAGCAGAATGTAAGAAAATACCACTGTTTTGGTAGGTCTTGATGCAGAGAAAGCATCTGACAGAGTGAGCTGGGACTTTATGAGCAGAGCAACTGAAGCATTTGAATTCCCTGAAAAAAATATAAGGTTGATTAGGATGATATATGAGGGATCAGAGGTGAAAATTAAAGTTGGTGGAGTCCTCTCTGATAATTTCTGCTTGAGCAAAGGAACTAGGCAGGGGTGTCCTCTCACTCCTTTCTTGTTTGCATTATATTTAAAACCACTGGCAAAGAAAATAAGGGAACGATATGAAATAAAACCGGCACAGTTACGTCCACATCTTTTAATAAAACACAGAAAGCTTTCGGTTTACTCCTTCTTCAGTGCAATAGAAAAATCAGTTAAACATCCAATTATTTATACTAAAATCAACTTCATCACATGATAAAAACAGCCAACCATAGAAGTATATCAATAAAACTAATTTCAAATAATTGAAAAATACATTGTCGCTTGTAGAGCCCTAAGGTGTGTGTGTGTGTGTGTGTATATATATATATATATATATATATATATATATATATATATATATATATATATATATATATATATATTGTTTTTTTATAAAGCTTATATATATATATATATATATATATATATATATATATATATATGTATATACACACCATAAAATATACATATACACACATATATATATATATATATATATATATATATATATATATATATATATAATACAATAAAAATCATAGAACTGTGATGTTATTTCCTGCACAATTGTCTGCATTTCAAGACTAGTTTAATTGATATCATAGAGTTAATACCTGGAGAGCTGTCAGCTTGCAACATAATAATCCAGTTATATTATTTCATCTTCAAGTCATTATTTCTATCACCTCCTCTCATATTTGTAAAACAGATATCTATCACTCTAAATGTAAAACTATGTGTGTTCGATTATATAACATGTTTAGCAATAGCATTTGTTAAAATTGAGTGATTGGTATCTGATCTATGGTCTATAATGCGTTCACGCAGTTTTCTTGTCGATTTCCCTATGTAAAAACTAGGACATTTATCACAGACTGCAAGATAGACTATATTTGTAGTATTACAAGTAGCAGTACATGAGAAGGTGTATGACTTGTGTGTAATTGGATGAACAAAAATATTACTCTTACATATAAGTTTGCATGCTGAACAGTTCATACAAGGATATGTACCTTTTTTTTACTAAATTAAAATTTACTATTACTCCTTTGGTTTAAATCTTTATAACATAACCTATTTTTTAAATTCATAGAGTTATGATATGCAAACATAGGATGCACTGGTATTATATTATTCAACTCAGACAAAACAGATAATATACCCCAGTTGTTATTGATTATTTGTCTAACATCAGCAGTACACCAGTTATAAGTAGTAGTATATCTTAGAAATTTGTTATTGTTAATGCTGCCACAACTAATAGAATTACCAAATGGAGCAGAAAAATAGGGTTAGCTTTATTGCCTCTTTGTTCTAATATTTTGGCCATTTCTTCTGTTAGTAACTGCAAGTCATAACCTCTTTGTTCAAATTCAAGAGTCATACCATTTAGTTGTTCCATGCATAAGTCATCATTGGTATTTAATCTACTTGCTCTATAATATTGGCTTCTCACTATACCCTGAAATATATGATTAGGGTGCATACTTCTCCTATGTAAATATTTATTTTTACGAGTAGCCTTTTTATAAATTTTAGTAGTAAGATTGTCATTCATTAGATTTAATTTTACATCCAAGAATTGTATTTTGGTAGTAGAAAAAGACATCTCAAACTTCAAAAATGACATGGTTGCATTAAGATACATAAAAAAATCATTCAATTAATCTGAAGTGCCTCCCCAAATGAGAAACACATCGTCCACGAGAAGGTATTCTAAGAACTAAGCCAATACGGGAATGGAGAAAGGAGATTCTGCTGATAGGGTTCCCTGCAATTAGGGATACAGACAATAGGCAATAGGGGGTGGGAGTATATTAGAAAAAAACTGGCAAAGGAACCAAGGTATTGGGAGCAAATAACTAGAGAGGGAAAGGTAATAGAATGGGAAGATTCCAAGAACTTATTTGGACTGCAGGTTAGAAATTGGCTTCCATAGCAAAGATTGATATCAGAGTACAGGCAGAGAGAAAGAAATAGGAGGGTCCTAAATGAAAGACCAGCATTGGTAGAGTTCTTAGTAGAATCAAAAACAGAAGTGGCCAGTAAGAATAATTAGTAGGGCATATAAAATATTGCATGATAACTATAAGAATTAATCCGAAAAGGTTAGAAAGAATTGGGAAAAGAGACTGGATAAGCAATTCACAAAGAAACAACGGGGTGTTATATGTATGTCTCCCAGGTATGCAACAAAGTCTAGAAGATTTAGGATCTTTGTGTGAAATTGTTTACACAGATAATTTGATACCCAAGCAGGCTTCAAAGAATTTTTCCTCAGGTAGACAGCAAATGTTGAAGACGTGATAGGGAAGAAAGAGATAACTGGGAACATATTTTCTGGGAGTGTAATGAGCTGGCTGACTTTAAAGATTTCCTGCAGACTACTCTGTCAGAGATGATGGGTGAGCAAATTGGAGTGACTAGGGAAATGATTTTTTGAGCTATGATACAGAGTTGGAATTGTCTAGACATAGTAAGACCTTGCTGAGTCAAATTATGATGGCTGCCAAAAACGCAATAACTAGAAAATGGAAATAACAGTCTAAACCAACTTTACTAGAAGGAACAAAGATAGCAACAGAGATAAAACAACTTGAACTGGGATCTTGGGTAGGAGTAAATTACACAGGAAAAAATGGGAAATGTAGGACCCCTACATGTAGAGAAGGAAGATATGTAAAAGAAGGCAGGATCTGAATGGGCTATGTAATGGCTGACTGACAATGACTGGATATATTAAAAGTGAAGTATAATGTTTGCAGCTACAGTTGTGCTGGTATGGTTTGTAAGGTATAATGTTTGCAACTGAGATTGTGTCACTACAATTTATTTTCATTTATATAAATGTAAGATTGTCTGTGTCACACACGATAATTTAATAAAGATGTTTGTTGCAAAAAATGACAGAAAACAGCTGCTGTAATGGAATGCATATTCTATGAGTAGAATAATTGTGGTACAGAAAGAGGGAGTTAGTAAGTCAGAACCAGAGGAGGAGGCTTTTAACTGAATAAATATTCATCTGTAAGACATTAATATGTGCTGGGAATTTAGGAGCTACAGCCTAAAGTATCTTAATCTGTGAACTATTTATATCAGGGTCTTGTTAGAAAGAGAAAGAGAGAGAGAGAGAAAACTAACCATTTCTGAGTGCTCTTGGGGCAAGTTGTATATGGCTGTGCTAAAAATAATATGGCTTTAATGCTTCTGAAAGTATTACTGTTGTTAAAACTAAACTGCCAAGAAGAGAGGAAAACTTTATTTTATTAACATCTTTTCACAATGAAGCCACACTGTTTATATTGTATAGCAATGTCATATCCAAGGGGGTCTTCTGTTTCTTATATGTTTATCAGTCACACTAAGTTTTGGGACACAAGTCTAAATATGCTGCTTATGTAATTGTCTATGCCTGACATGTGTACAGTAAATAGTGCTATTATCCTTTCCATTGTGAGCAAGTGTGTATGAAAGGAGAGTACCATCAAAATTAGAGATGTGAAAAGTCATGCTTGTCACCATTTAAAAAATGTGAAATGAAACACAGAGCTATATTATTGAAAAATACAATCATTAGTAACTGTTACTAAGGGGTGATGGAAAGACAAGGCATGCATATTTGCATAAAGAAAGGGAGTGAGAAGTAACAGATGGAAGCAGGACCAAAGAAATAATCAGTGGATAGCAAAGCGACAACTGGGAAAAAAACACTGTAGTTTAAATCATGAGCCTCAATAGCTTCTGTGATGCCCGTGCCCTGGTCCAGCAATCAAGGAGCCTCAATCCTCACCACTAACACCAGTAAGGGGCATCTCATTTAGGAGGAAAGGATAACAAATACACACAGTAAAGTGTAATTTCCCTTAAGAGCACACAGAGATCACAGTCAGTCCAGGGGTGGTCATTCTCTTGCTCTCCAGGTCCCCAATAAGACTCCCCACTGGCACAGCTATAGGGTCCAGATCTCAGCCTAGTGGGCAAGCTAAAACCTCAGCACCCTCTCTCTCCAACCAGTGCTTCATGTCCCTGCCCAATTAGCTGACACACATGCACACACACACACACACACACACACACACACACACACACACACACACACACACACACACACACACACACACTTTGAGAAGAGTTTATATAACCACACAGACACTCCTGGAGAAGGCTGTCACAAGCTCTCCAGCTGTGCCCCTTTTACCCAGACTATACGGTAGAAATCACTGCCACCACCCAGCTAATATTTATCAGCTACTCAAAGGCCCTTATAAGGGTGCCCAATTATTACTGTGCAATATTATTATCCAAATGGTAAGTGTGACTGAACAGCAAGGCTTATTTGGAGTGACTTGGACAGTAATCACTATATTAATGCAATGTACTCTAGAGCTTAAATTCACTCTACACAAAACAGCCACAGTTGCAAGGTTTAAAAATATTTAATAATAAATAATAAATACTAAAACGCAAGACAATACTTCTTACTACACAGTGCTAGTCAAGAGTTCAGAGAAAATAATGTAATAGTACAGTTCTAACATCACAGAAAAACACAGTCTAATCTTTCTAGTTTCTAACTATTTCTAAGAGAAAACACAAGTCTAAGATAAACTTACATATAGAGCAAAGGCAGAGTGCTGATGAGTTGGATGGTCAAGACAAAAATGCTTAGTGCTCTCTGATTCTCTCTGTTTTAAAAATCACATTTCTGGTTCACATTACATCATTCTTCACACTTCCCTGGGTTCCCAGGCTAACAAGCTACATTCTTTAGTAAGCTCACACCAGGTCAGGAAGCAAAGCCATTAAGGACATTTATGCATGCAAATTCTGGCCATTAAATCTGGCCTTAAAACAATAGCAAGAATTCCTTCATCTAGACCGACCGGAGCTGTGTTTACATCAAAGGATCACAACATGCTTTACTTGGTCAGCAGATTGCACTGTTGTTACCTTTTTTCAGTTCCACATGTAACAATATTTTTACCATTTAAGACAACAAGCCAGTGGTTTACATTAATATTTACAGATGACAGAATTATCTCCAAAATTCTATCTGGCTAAGCTGGTAGCTAGCCTTCATCTATCTTCACCCAATCTTCACATATCTTCCCCCGGAGAACTCAAGCTAGTTTTTCAAGTGACCCTTGAGAAATGCTGCTTGAGGGAGTTACGTCTATCTGAGTATACCTTAAATATGCTCAGAACTAGTTCAAAATGATGTGAAGATTACTGATCCTACAGACATTGCCAACATACTGGCTGACAGGTTCAGTGCAAACTTCTCCCCTCCCCAAAAGGAGAGATATCTATACCAAGCGATTGCAGCCCCCCAAACATCTCCAACGCCCAAGTGAGAACTGCTCTCTCCAAAGCAAAAAACACAGCATCCATGGGACCTGATGGTGTCCCCGGCTGTGTGCTCCACGAACTCAACGAGAATTAAACCCACAGCTAGGACAGCTGTTTAATCATAGTCTTACCTCTGGATATGTACCCAGGAGTGGCGCACTGCAACTGTGGTCCCACTTCACAAAGGCGGTGCCTCCACCGACCCTGGAAATTACCGCCCATTAGCTTGACAAGCCTTATCTGCAAAGCCATGGAGAGGATCATAATGGACCTCATAAATAAAGACATAGGGAATTTGCAGACTTTGGATCCATCCCAGTTTGGCTTTGTCAAAGGCACATCATGCCTTCTAAACTTGGTTGACTTTTTCGAAACAGTCACCAAAGCCATTGATGAGGGAAAGGCAGTCCATACAGCCTACCTCGATCTGGCGAAGGCCTTCGATACAATACAGCACTCGGGTATCATTGAAAAACTCATCAGCTTAAATGTTAACCCATACATCACAAGATGGGTTGCAAACTGGCTGAGTGACAGAACCCACAAGGTCAGAGTTGCTGGCACCATGTCAGACTCAAAGCCTGTCACAAGTGGTGTACCACAGGGCTCAGTCCTGGGCCCACTCTTGTTTGGCATCTACTTTTCCGAAGTACAAGCAAACACAGGAGGGTTATGGCTGACAAAGTTTGCAGATGACTGCAAACTGGGCGCCATAGTAGAAAACACATCTGACACAGATATCCTTCAGAAGGGTCTCACAGAAATGGATAACTGGTGCCAGAGCCATGGCCTAAAGTTAAATGCCAAAATGCATAGTCATACCCTTCGGGAAAAACAAGGTTACCCTAGCTACCAAATAGGTGGCAATCCACTGAGCACAGAAGAAGTTATCAGGGACCTGGGGACCCAGGTTGATAGTAGTCTGTCATTCGACACCCATGTAGCTAAAGTAGTTAGGAAGACCTTCTACATTGACCACCTTATCATGAAGGGATTCTCATCTAGATCAAGGGAGGTCATAGTCTCCCTATACTCATCACTCATCAGACCAATGATTGAGTACAATGCCCCATTCGGAATGTATCTGACCCTACACTTGCAGCAGCTGGAGAGGCCACAAAAGTTCCTCACCAAAAGGATAAAGGGTCTCAAACATCTGTCCTATGCTGCCCGACTGAAAGAACTCCAGCTCTATTCAGTCGCCAACCTCTTGCTCAGAGGTGACCTTTGCCTAACATACAAGGCCATGTCAAACTCAGATTTGATGAATATGCTTCACCTCAAAAAATCTAGATCCGTCAGAGCCACAAGGGCGGAGACTTAAACCTCGACACGGCTATTAATAGGACGTGCTGGAGGATAGATTCATCACCCAAAGACTCCTATGCTGTGGAATAAAATCCCGGTATATGTGAGGCAGAGCACCTCGCTGGCCTTGTTCAAGAGAAATCTTGACCAATGGATGGGAGATCGCAGATATACCCCAGGGATTACCTCAGTGTCACTGCTCGACAGAGGCACAGCAAAATAATGGATATAGTTCCCCATACTAAAGGGGTGGCGTAAGCCACAAAACTATGGGCTAGGCTTGTAAATGCCCTCGGGCAGATAGCCTAGTATGAACCTATGAACCTATGAACCTATGAACCTTACCCCATTCACTGTCTTGAAAGCCCATCTGTATTGGCATTGCTAATCCCACTGTGATGCTGCATGGACATATCATATGCTTGCAACCCCAGGCTTCATCTTAGCAACTTGGCATTTTGCTGGCTGGCTCTGTTTAACCATGTTAGGGGGTTGTGATCTGTCATAACAGTGAATTTCTTCCATACAGATAAGGCTGAAGTTTCTGCAATGCCCACACTATGGCTAAGCATTCCTTTTCTACAGCTGCATAGCATTCCTCCCTGGGTTGGAGCCTACAACTGAGATAAACCACTGGGTGCTCTTCCCCCTCTGAAGAAATCTGGATAAGTACAGCCCCAACCCTACGGTTTGAAGCATCCACCTCCACAACAAATTCCCTGCTGTAATCTGGACTGGCTAACACAGGAGGTCCTCCCAAAGCTTCTTTAAGTTTCTGGAATGCCTGCTCACATGCTGGGGTCCACACTACCTTATCTGGCCTGTTCTTTTTTGTCAGGTCTGTCAGGGGAGGAGCTATGGTACTATAACTGGGGACAAACTTTCTGTAATTCCCTGCTGTCCCTAAAAATGCCCTCACCTGCTTTTTAGTAACAGGTGCAGGCCATGCCTGAATGGCTTCCAGTTTGGCAGGTTCTGGCCTTATCTTACCACTTCCCACTCTATGTCCTAGGTAGGAGACCTCTGCCATACCTACCTGACATTTGCTTGGCTTAATGGTTAACCTTGCCCTCTGTAGTCTGCTCAGCACCTCTCTGACATGCTGAAGGTGCTCTGGACAGGAATGGCTGTAGATGGCAATATCATCTAGGTAAACAAGGGCAAACCTTCCTGCTCCTGCTGGGATATGATCTTCCAGCCTCAGGAAAGTTGCTGGGACATTCTTCAACCCAAAGGGCATCTTTGTCAACTCATACAAGCCAAAATGAGTCACAAAGGCTGACTTATCTCTAGCACTGGGAGTCAAGGGCACCTGCCAGTAACCCTTGGTAAGATCAATGGTTGTAAGATACTTAGCCCCACCCAGCTGCTCTAGGGCCTCATCTGTCCTAGGCTTGGGGTAAGCATCTGACTCTGTGTGACTGTTTAATTTCCTGTAGTTCTCCCAGGACCTGGTGCTGCCATTCTTCTTTGGCACCAGCACCACTGGGGAAGCCCAGGAACTGTTGCACTCTTGAATCACCCCTAGTTCCAATATCTCCTGTACCTCCTCCCTCAGAGTCTGTTTGACTCTCTCAGGCACTCTATAAGAGGCCTGCCTAATAGGCCTTTGGGGTCCTGTATCCATCTGGGGCTGCCCCAGGTGGGTGCACCCTGGTTTCCCAGTGATCATGTTCCCAAATTCTAGCAACACTGCTCAGATTTCTTGAATCTAGTAGGAGATAGCTGCTGGGACATTGTTACCCCTTCCACTGAGGTGACAGCCTGAGCTTCACTGAGGAGATCAGTCCCCAGATCTCCCTCAGACTCCTCCTGCAATCCACTGCAAATGCTCAGCACAAGGGCCTCCCTATCATGGTAAGGTTTCATCATGTTAACATGGAACAAGTTGTGCCCCTGCCTTCTGCCTAGCAGTTCCACCATGTAGTTAACATCACTTACCTTTCTTACCACCTTGTAGTGTCCCTTTCAAGCTGCTTGCAGCTTGTTGTGTCTGACAGGAATGAGAACTATTACCTGCTGCTGTACAGCATACTCTCTCGCTTGAGCATTCCCGTCATACTGCACCTTTTTCTGTTGTTGGACTTCTGTCAGATTCTCCTGGCCAAGCCCATGAGTTCCCTCAGCCTTTTCCTGAGGTTTAGGATGTATGCCACAACAGACTCCTGGTGAGATTTGCACTCACTTTCCCACTCATCTTGAATTAAATCTACAGGTCCCCTCACCCCATGCCCATACAGCAACTCAAAAGGTGAAAACCCTGTGGATTCCTGGGGAACCTCTCTGTAAGCAAACAACATATAGGGCAAATATTTGTCCCACTCCATCTTAAACTGATCTGCAAATGGCTGTAGCATGGACTTGATTGCAGAGTTTAACCTCTCAACAAGACCATTAGTCTGGGGTTGGTAGGGGGTGATCTTCATGTGCTTCACCCCATAGGACTTCCACAGACAAGCCAGTAGGTCTGACATGAAATTGGCACCTCTGTCAGTCAGTATTTCTTTTGGGAAACCTACCCTGCTGAAAATCTCTAACAATGCATTTGCCACCTTCTCTGCCTCAATGGAGAACAAAGCCACTGCTTCAGGGTATCGTGTAGCATAACCCACTACCAATAGGATATAGTTTTTCCCTGTGGAACTTGGGGTACTCAGAGGACCCACAATATCCATAGCTACCCTCTGAAATGGCTCCTCAATCACAGGCAAAGGCATCAAAGGAGCTCTCACCTTGTCTCCTGCCTTGCCTACCTTTTGGCACTGCTCACAGGTCCTGCAGTACCTTGTTACATCTCTGGAAATTCCAGGCCAATAGAAGTTCTGCATAATATGTCTCTAGGTACGTTTTATGCCCTTATGACCTGCAAATGGAATATCATCGGCTATGGCTAGAAGTGCCAGATGGTAGGCACTACCAACTTCTGTACTCTCTCACCTTCTAGTCCTCCGTCAGGGGTCCAGTCTCTGTACAGTAACCCTGTGTCCCAGTATACAGATTCCCCCTTTCCTTGAGAATCAGGTGCCTCCCTAGCTACTTGACTCAGGCCTTGCAATGTAGGGTGTGAGAGCTGGGCCTGTCTCAACTCTCTCCTTGTAACCCTTCCCAGCTCCCCTTCCACAGGAAGTCTGGCATCCTCGGACAGTGGTGCCTCACTGTCAACCTGGGTACTATTACTCACCTCTACTTTTGCAGTCACTCTGTCCAAGGGACCATCAGTAACCCCAAGCAGCTGTGGCTCACCTTCAGTCTCACTGCTACAGGGTAGATCCTTCCCTGATGTAACCACCTCACCAGTCCTGGCTGCATGTATTCAGTCTGTCTGGGTTTCCCCCAGGCTACCAGACCTGCATGCTTGTCTCCTAGCCTGACTGCGTGTAACTGCACAAACACATGGTACTTCCTCATCCAAATCCTTCCCTATCTGGACATCTGCAGGATGGTAGTTTGGTACCCCTGTTGTCTTAAGACAACCTACTATTGGCATTTTGTCATTCCCACTTACTGGCTCTCTCAACATTTGTTCCCCACCTTGCCTCTGTGGACATCTGTATGCCACATGGCTCCACTGCATGCCTTCAAAACATTTAACCCTAGCTCCTGGACATATACTTGGACTAGTGGCTTCCATTGCTACTGGCAGATTCTGTTGTGGCAGTCTGTGCTGCCCACCATGGGTTCAGATAGACCCATGAGCAGTACTGGGGGTCCCTTTCCTGTGCAGGGCTGCCCTGCTTGCCAGGTATAGGTCTCCCTTCTTCCCCAACTCATCTGATGTAGCACATTGTCTATCAGCTAACCAGATCCTCATGTCCTCAGGCAAAGTGCTAAGGGCTTGTTCCCTCACCAAATGGTCTGCCAGCCCTTCAAAAGTGGTGACCTGACATCCACTCCCACCTATGGAAGTAAGTGTTCAGTTCAGCAACATATTCACACCCACTTTCATCTGCCTTGCGTCTATGCTAACGAAACTTTTTCCTATATGTTTCAGGTGTTAGCTTAAGCAATTCTAACAAGTGATATTTAACAGCAGTATAATCAAAACATGCAACGTCAGACATTTGTGACAAAACAGTTACAGCTTTACCATGGAGTAAGGGGGGGAATACCCAGAACCTTTGGTCAACATCATACTGTTTGCATACCCTCTCAAACATATGAATGAAACTATTAAAATTATCCCCCTCTTTAAACTGCGGTAGAAATTTACTAACCTTTTGTGCTTCTGGGGTCAAGTTACTCCCTTCCCCATTACTTCCATGACTCTGGTGAAGAGTCAGCATTTCCCTCCCATGCCTCCTCTGCTGCTCCTTTTCCTCGGCTTCTATCTCCAAATGCCTGGCCTCCAACTCAAGCTTCTTTAGCTTCAGATGGATTTTTAAATCCTCTGTAGAAAGGTTGAGCTGTCCATTCTCCGTGGGTATTATATCTCCACTGCCAGTCTGATTGTCCTCCTGGTTGCTGTTTTCTGATGCAGATGTAACCAAGGCTACAATCAGGTCTGCCGTAGTCAGGTTTCCATGCACCAGTCCTTTAACCGGGCACATCTCCGCCAGCTGGATCCTTGTCAGCTTTCCATACTCCTCTGCGGACATGCTGCCTGCTCACCCTGACTAAGCTAACAAAAGAAATAAAACAACTGTGATCTGAACTCTGAGTATTCACTGTGTGGCTGATTTAGAGTACAAAACACCTTCAAAGCTCACTGTACACAAGCTACAGGAATTCACTCTACCCACGCCACTACAAGCCAATTAGTATTTGCCAACCAAGTAATATGTAGTGTGGATATCCCACCACTGCCAAACAATTAATATGTGACACCCATGCCCTGGCCCAGCAATCAAGGAGCCTCAATACTCACCACTAACACCAGTGAGGGGCATCTCATATAGGAGGAAAAGATAATAAATACACACAGTAAAGCGCAATTTCCCTTAAGAGCACACTGAGATCACAGTCAGTCTGGGGCTGGTCGCTCCCTTGCTCTCCAGGTCCCCAATAAGACTCCCCACTGGCACAGCTATAGGGTCCAGATCTCAGCTTAGTGGGCAAGCTAAAACCTCAGCACCCTCTCTGTCCAACCAGTGCTTCATGTCCCTGCACAATTAGCTGACACGCACACACACACATACACACACACACACACACACACACACACACACACACACACACACACACACACACACACACACACACACACACACACACACACACACACACACACACACACACACACACACACACACACACACACACACACACACACACACACACACACTTTGAGAAGAGTTTATATTTTATATAACCACACAGACACTTCTGGAGAAGGCTGGCACAGGCTCTCCAGCTGTGCCCCTTTTACCCAGACTATACAGTAGAAATCACTGCCATCACCCAGCTAATATTTATCAGCTACTCAAAGGCCCTTAAAAGGGAGCCCAATTATTACTGTGCAATATTATTATCCAAATGGTAAGTGCAACTGAACAGCAAGGTTTATATGGAGTGACTTGGACAGTAATCACTATATACATGCAATGAACTCTAGAGCTTAAATTAGCTCTACATAAAACAGCCACAGTTGGAAGGTTTAAAAATATTTAATAATAAATACTAAAAACACAAGACAATACTTCTTACTACACATTACTAGTCAAGAGTTCAGGGATCATAGAGAAATACTTAAAATAATTCAGTAGTACAGTTCTGACATCACAGAAAAACACTTAATCTTTCTAGTTTCTATCTATTTCTAAGGGAAAACACAAGTCTAAGATAAACTTATCTATAGAGCAAAGGCAGAGTGCTGATGAGTTGGATGGTCAAGATAAAAATGCTTAATGCTCTCTGATTCTCACTGTTTTTTTAGAATCACATTCCTGGTTCACATTACATCATTCTTCACACTTCACTGGGTTCCCAGGCTAACAGGCTACATTTCTTAGTAAGCTCACACCAGGTCAGGAAGCAAAGCCGTTAAGGACATTTATGCATGCAAATTCTGGCCATTAAATCTGGCCTTAAAACAATAGCAAGAATTCCTTCATCTAGACTGTCTGGAGCCATGTTTATATCAAAGGGTCACAACATGCTTTACTTGGTCAGCAGAGTGCACTGTTGTTACATTTTTTTCAGTTCCACATGTAACACTATTTTTACCATTTAAGACAACAAGCCTATGGTTTACATTAATATTTACAGATAACATAATTATCTCCAAAATTCTATTTGGCTAGGCTGGCAGCCTTCATCTATCTTCACCCAATCTTCACAGTTTCTGTTGTTCTTCCTTCTGGTTTTGATGCTGATCTAAAAGCACCTAGTTCTTCAGTACATGATTTGGAGGACCAATATCATTTGATAATTTTTTTATCTTTGGCTCTGAAATATATGCTGGCTTTTTAGATTCACAGTTTCATTAACTCATAGATTAATTTGTCAGGTTTATGACTTACTGGACTTTAAGAAGTGAGATTGCTGTAAACCCATGTTGATATGTTTTACTTCTCACATACATACTAAGGTTATTTTGAGTTAAATAAATGACTGAAGTCTGATTGTAAGGAGAAAACTAACATAAAGACACAGCTTAAATGATTTAACACAACTTGTATTGAGTCACTAAAATTAAAGATATATTTCACTCCGTTTTCTCAGTAAATATTCTTGTTAGGTCACCTAAACTGTGTTTTTATTTTTAGTCACTCAGTGATATAGCCACCCAAGGCTTGTTGCACAGAATTAGGAGCTTTTGGCCTTTTCACAGTTGATTGCAATTTATTCCATAATCCTGAAAGGCAATGCCTATTTTATTTATCTATCACACTTTCCTACTATTGAAAGTTATTTTTTAGTACTGGGTTCCTTGATCTGGTGTTAGCTTCCCAGTGGTATGAGCTTTTTGTTTGTTAAACAAAAAACATCTTTAGTGAATTAGCACTTATGACATAGGCAATTATACATTTATATAAATGAAAACAAACCATACTGACATATTTTCAATTGCAAACATTATACATTACATATGATCTTCTATACAGTCATTGTCAATCAAACATTATGTAGTGCATTCAATTCCTCCCTTCCCTTAAACCTCATTCCTCCTCCAAAACATTACTGCATGTATTGTTCCCACAATTCTCATTTTTGTGTAATTTGCTCCTACCCTTTAATAAAGGTCCCATATTCAGGATCTTTATCTCTGTTACTATTTTCAAAACTTCAACTACAGCTGGTTTAAACTTTGATTTTCATTTTCTAGTAATTTTTTTTTGTCATTCACCAGAATTAAACTCAGTAAGGCAAGGCCTTACTATGTCTAGGCAATTCCAATATTGCATTACACCTTAAAAAATAATTTCCTTAGTTATACCAATTTGCTCACCCAGTATTTCTGATAGCGTAGTCTGCAGGGAATTTTTAAAGTCTGCCAACTCATTACACTCCCAAAAATGTTTTCAGTTGTCTCTTTCTTCCCTATCACACTTCCAACATTTGTAATCTACCTGAGGAAAAATTTGTTGGAGTCTGCCTGGGGTATAAAAATAGATATGCAAATGCTTCCAAGCAAAAATCCGAAATCTTCTAGACATTGTTGCATATTTGGGAGCCATACATATCTCCTCTATTGTTCTTTGCGAATTGCTTATCCAGTCTCTCTTCCCATTCCTTTATAACCTTCTCTGATTGATTCCTATAGCTATCATGCAATATTCTATATACCCTACTAATTATCCCTTTTTAACAGCAGCCTCTGCTAAAACTCAACCAGTGCTGCTCTTTCACTTAGTTTCCCCCTATACCTTTCTCTTTGTTTATACTCCAATATTAATCCTTAAAAGGGAAGGCAGTCTCTAGCCTGCAGTCCAAATGTATTCTCGACCTCTTGCATTCTATCACCTTTCCCTCTGTAATTATTTGCTCCCAATACCTTGGTTCCTTTGACAGTTTTCTCCAGTAAATTTCAGCCCTCTCTTGCCTATTCCCTGAATCCCTCAATGAAGGTACTCCTATTGGCAGAATCTCCTTTCTCCATTCCTGTGTTGGCTTAGTTCTTAAAATACTTCCTGCTGATTTATGAATATAACGTTTGTTTATTTCTCCAAATCTTTTGGGTTTCTAATACTGTGATGGGAATGGACCCCATTCCTAAGTCAAAGTACGATTAAAGTTCATGAAATTAGTATTGTTTCAATCTTTGATGTCAGCCAAAAGTGCTCTTTGTAGCACCCAGAATGTGCCCAGTAATGACTCGTTCTGCAATTCGTACAGGGTTACATGGATTGGAAACATACCTAAATACAATTGTAGATTCTTTTTCATATGACCCGTTGCTCCTATTACTATTGGAACTGTCTGGGTATCTTTCTTCCACATTTCTCTCATTTCTGCCTGCAGATCCTAATATTTTATGACTTTGTGTCTCTCTGTATGCAAGACACTGTAGTCACTGGGTGTAGTGATTTCAATGATCAGTGCTACTTTTGTCTTCTTTTCTTGGACCACTATATCTGGTTTTCTAGCATGTAAGTTTTGAAATGTTGGTAATGGGTGATCCCATGTGATATATACTTCATCATTTTCTATGATATTTTGTGGCTTATGCTTCCAGTGTTTTTCAGCCACTTCAATACCATAATGTTTGCACAATCTCTAGTGGAACAGTCTTGTCACATTATTATGCCTTTCAATATACAGTACTTCTGCCGTTAGTATGTCACAGCCAGCAACAAGGTATGCAACTGTTTCCAATTCGGTTTTACAAAACCTGCTTTGTCTATTTCTCCCATATATCGCCTAATCAGGGGTGATCTCTGCCTGACATACAAAGCTATGTCAAACCCAGAGGTGTTGGACATGCTCCACTTAAATAAATCCCTATCCCTCCGAGCTACACGCTCTTGGGACCTAAACCTTGTCACCACAATAAACAGAACATGCCAGAGGGATAGATTCCTGTCCCAGAGACTTCCCATACACTGGAATAAACTACCTATCTATATCAAACAAAGCTCCTCATTAGCACTCTTCAAGAAAAATCTTGATGATTGGATGGGAAATAGGAAATTCACCCTGGGGATCACCTCTGTGGCTCTGCTCGAAAGTGGCACAGGAAAATAATTTTCTTGGGTGGCAAAAGCCAGGGTACCTTTTTGGCTGGGCTTATATAGGCCCCAGGGCCAATAGCCTAGTACCTACCTATGAACCTATGTTCAATGGACTTTATAAACCAGTGTGTATGTAGCCCATTATCTTGGGCTGCCAATAGTAACCTTTCATCTCTTGGTTTGAATTCGCCTCTCCTTAACCATTCCTGCATTTGTTCCTGATCAATATGAGGTTCTTCCAGACATTTTCTATACTTGCAACTATATTTATGCTTTTTCCACATTTCTTGCCTTCTCATCTGGTCCTTCACCTTATATTCTTTCTTTTGCTTTTTGACACATTCAGTTGCTACCTGATTTCTATCTACTTCTGTTAAGGAGAATGATTTGATTTCCATTCCTGCTTGACACTGATATGCTTCTGCTAAATTAAGTAGAGAAATCATCTTAGATTTATTCTCCTCATGTTTCAAAACTTTCACTACATTTGGGACTTGTGAGGTCAGCAGATATGTGTGGAGTCCCACAACTGCAGATCTATACATGTGATCAATTTCAAGGAGGCCCATCTCTCCTTTGGAATGAGGAATATATAATCTTGGTATACACTGATTTTTAAAAATCATTTGGTGAGCATGAAGCATCCTTCTTGTTTTCCTATCTAATGTATCCAACACGTTTTGGGGCCAGCCAATCACTCCAGAACTGTAATGTTCTATATGGCTATTGTTATTCTCCTTAAGGATCTGAATCCAAAATCCCAGTCTGCCCTTATTTCTTGAGCTTCTCCTTCTTTCATCATGATTAGTTTTCTTCTTCTGCTATATTTAGGAGCCTTAACTGTGTAGCTCTGAAATATCCCTTCAAATTCCAGTGGCACGATCTTGACATACACTTTCAAGAACAACTTGATTAGACATTGAGGTTACCTTTTAGAAACTTATAAGAAACAGAATATGATGGCAGTTCCTGAATCATTTCTGAATAGTTTTATAACCCTATGATTTTATAGTAAGGAATTGTTTTCTTTTAGATTCTTTCACATGGCTTGTTTAAAAGTTACAATACATATCACAGGCTTGTATTAGTAGTAGATCAGACAAGACAGAGGTGACGGATTGATATTGCTGGAGGAATTAGACATACTTTATAATTAGATAGGTGGCAGACTATGCTATCTGACTTTTGGAAGATAGACTTTTCTTTTTTAATAAATGAACTTTATTACATTTATCACATTTTAAATTGTTTAATGTTGCTTACCATTGTCCCTAGATCTTTAGTGATGGAATTCATTTTTTTTATGATTTAGACATTTATTTTGTAATCATAATGTACATCCTATGGCCAAGTATCATGTACTGAAATGAAAGGTGAGGTCCATGTGTGTATTGTAGACCTGTAGCATATATTATGGAAGTAATTATATTACACAATTTTTATTCATCTGCATTGCTGGTTATCTGTAGACCATTCACTAGTGAAAGAAGTGCCACAGTTCAATGCCCTTTGGTATGCCACTGGTAACACCTGTAAGGATAGGCAGATAACTCTTGCACAAAAATGCATGTTACAACTTGTTGCATCCTTTTGCTTAAAGTGATTTGTCATTATTCTTACCTTCATGGTTGTTTATTGTTGAAATGCATCTTTCTCTGGTTTTACAATGATCTTTTCATGATTTGCGATTGTTTTTCTCTCTTTTTTTTCAATGTGTTTCATTCTGTGTTGCTTCACCTCCATATGATTCTCTGTGGAATGCCCTCTGACCTTTGCTGTCATATAAGCTTTCCACTACGGCTGTCATATCAATGCATGAAAGAGATTTTGAGGACTGAGAATTTTTTTTGTTAGTGATAGCAGTGCTGCCCAAGTAGTGCATTTAACTTTGATGTTGAAGTTCAGTTCAAAACCCTTACAAGGATGTCCCTTATTTGAATTCAACAGGAACTTAAGATGATAGTAATATTAATGTTGATGACGCCACATGGCTTCCTGCATTCTATAGAGAACATTTGGAAAATCACAAAAAGTATGGGTTTTGCTGGTATATAATGAATTCCTTTTGCTGCTTATTACTAAATGAGATATATTTTTATACTTCTAAATGCATTACTTTCATTTTGTGGTCATTGTATTATCATTGCTGATTCACAGCAGTGCCATGTTGCTTTTGGTAATGTTTTGAATGGCAGCAGTATCTATATGGGTAAAGTTTTTTATTTGTTATGTCGGGGAGAACTTAGTGAATGATATGTATCTCACTGAAAACTAGCTATGGATATGAATTTAGAAATGATCCTCAAAGACATTGTGCCTCACACACACACACACACACACACACACACACACACACACACACACACACACACACACACACACACACACACACACACACACACCACACATCCGGACACGCACATGCACAGAGACGTGCATGCAAACACACATATACAGACACACACTTATGCACAGATGATTTTTGGAAAGGAAGTAAAATGTGTTGCATTATTTTAATTCTTTATGTTATGTGAACTGTTTTTATTTTTTTTTTTGTTTAGTACAAAACTGAAGGACAGGTATATAGTCCAGTTTATGAGGGAACAAAGGCTTATTCCTGAAACCATTCGAAGGGCAATAGAACTTTGAATGATAGACTGTGATGTGTACATGGGAGCCATGTATAGAATATGCAGTGGTATTGTGTTAAAGCTTTGCATGTGTGAGTGAAAACCGAGTCAGGGGCATTTGCAGTATTGTGGACAGTTGGGGGTATGCACAACATATCATTATCTTGGTTTAGACATCTGAAAATAATATATAAATGAGAAACTACTTCCACAGAAACAAAACATACCATTCATGCCATTTTTAAAAACAAGCAACAGGCATGAGTCTACCTGAAGTGAGATATACAGATGCAACCGGTTTCACTACTGCACAAACTTACATCTTTGAAATCCCTTTCTATCTTCATTATCACAGCCATCATTTGTACTCTATTTTCTGTTATGGCTGTAATATCATTTGCATAAAAACCTACTAAAAACTGCCCTTTCTTTAATCCAGACTGATCTCTTCATTCTCCTCAACAATTTCTTAACACTGCATTTATCACTGTGGTGAATATAACCCTGCTTATCAGCCACTGTTTTTAACCCCATTTTGTAGGTGAACATCATCATCATCTATCTACCCTTTGTGCAGGTAAACATCATCACCTTTTCATCCTTTGTGGAGGTAAACATCATCATTTATCTATCCTTTGCATAGGTGAACATCATCACCTATCTGCCTTTTGTATAGGTGAACATCATCACCTATCTACCCATTTTGTAGGTGAACATCACCTATCTAACCTTTGGGTAGGTGAACATCATCACCTATCTGCCCTTTGTGTAGGTGAACATCATCACCTATCTACCCATTTTGTAGGTGAACATCACCTATCTAACCTTTGGGTAGGTGAACATCATCACCTATCTGCCTTTTGTATAGGTGAACATCATCACCTATCTACCCATTTTGTAGGTGAACATCACCTATCTAACCTTTGGGTAGGTGAATATCATCACCTATCTGCCCTTTGTATAGGTGAACATCATCACCTATCTACCCATTTTGTAGGTGAACATCATCACATATCTGCCCTTTGTATAGGTAAACATTATCACCTATCTACCCTTTGTGTATGTGAACATCATCACTTATCTAATGACTTATCTAATAAGGTGATGACTAACCCCCCCCCCCACCATTACCTTTTCTACATCTCTCCTCCTTACCCACTTTGAAGTATAACAACAATTCCTCACTCTTCCCCTTCCTAGTATCTTATTCCCAACATGCTATTACTGGGCATGCTCCTTACTACTTATTCATTCCTCTGTGAACTCTTATCTTCCCACCTCATACATAAACCTTTCTATTTCTTCCACTTTGACTATAATTACTTCCACTTGTACTACCCTCCAGATTTTTTCTCCTACTTCACTGTCCTCTAAAATTTCACCACCTACCCTGTGTTTTACACCTGACATTACCTTTTTATTGACCTTTCATAACCTTTTTATAGCATTTTTAAAGACACATTCTTACCCTATATACAAACATTGAATGATCTATCCCTTTCTCTTGGTCAAAATACTGCATTCTACCTTATTAACCTACTTCTCACAATCTGTTTATTTTTAGTTTCTATATAACCTAAGCTGATGGAGAAATTTTTATTTACTTTACATATTACATGTATCCTTTTTTGTACTGTGTTTCTTTTGTATTGTCTTGATTTTATCTAGTTTAAAAGCGAAGCAAGTTGTTGAATTTAATAAGGACAAGGACATAGTTGGCCAACAACAGAACTTTGCCATTTTCTCCATTGTAGTGCGATCTCAGTGTTGGTATATATAGTTTGCGGGGGCTCCACTTAAGTGGGTTTGATTCCATGTAGATGTTGGTACGTTGTGCTGCGGGAAGAATTTCCTTGCCCTTATTAAATTCAGTGAATTACTTTGCTGATTAGGTGTCAATGAATAGGTGTTCACCAGAATTGCATTTCAGCAACATAATATAGACCTTATTTTACTACTTATTTCATAATATCTTGACATTTCCCATGCTCAGCCACTGTCTATGCATTAAATAATTTTGTAACATCACACATAAATAATTTTTTATCATTTTCCTCTCTTATTTTGCTCTTTGTGACTTCTTTTAACAAAATTAACATCTGTTTTATTTCCTTTCCCACAGTAGTGCACATACCTTCATACATCATTCCATATATCACTTTACTAAACCTTTTTTGTAAAATGTAATTTGCCCCGAATATTTTTGTATATAAATGTTATGGCTCCATTACATAATTATTTATCCCTAAATCATTCTTCCATTCGTTTAATTCACTACTTTTAAAAATTAATTCCTCTCCATATGCCCCATATCTTTCTCTCTCTCTCTCTCTCTCTTGGTATATGTCTTAAAAATATTCCATCTGGCTGAGGTACACTCTATATCTGTATCCTTCAATACTTCATCCAGTTATCCAGTTCTTTTTAAACAATTTCTATTTCTAATCACTTCACCTGTTCTTCATTTATTTTTTACCTTTCCATTCTCTGTCATATTTTCATTTAGTTCTTTCCTGGAAATTTTTGTAACACAGTCTTTTACTATTTTCATAATTTCTTCTTACCTGTGCATCACTTAACCATTAATTGTCATCCATTTTACAAAAAAAAAGTATTATTTCTTTTTAACAAGCATTCTTGGCTGAATACCAGTTTCTTCATTCTTTGCTTATTATTCCACTTTCATTCGCAGCTCTTCCTAGCATTTCTTTGTACTCTTGTACTACTTTACTATATTTGTGTTATAGTTTCTTCCATTTGTCTTTCTACATTCTTAAATATCCATCTAGCTATCCATCTACAACCCCTTTTTCCCTTTTTTTGCACATGGAATTAGGGTGTTACTTCAACAGCGACAATCATCTAGAGCCAAAATTCACCACACCAGGTGGCTAGCCTTGCCATGGTTGTTTTCTCATACCACACATACACATGCTCAGTCATAGGTTCATAGGTTGGTACTAGGCTATCAGCCCTAGGGCCTATACAAGCCTAGCCATAACAATTCAGTGGTTATTTTTTCTCACACTATTTACTTCCCTGGACCCCTGTCTAGCAGGGTGACTGACGTGATCCCCAGGGTGAATTTCCTTTCTCCCATCCAATCGTCAAGGTTCCTTTTGAAGAGGGCCAAAGAGGCACTCTGCTTGACATGTATGGGCAATCTATTCCAGAGTCTGGGGAGTCTCTGGGTCAGGAACCTATTCCTCCAGCATGTTTTGTTTATTGTGATGACAAGGTTTAGATCCCTGGAGCGTGTGGCTCTGAGGGATTGGGATTTCTTTAAGTGTAGCATGTCCAACAGCTCTGGGTTTGACATGACCTTGTATGTTAAGCAGAGATCGCCTCTGAGTAGACGATATGCGACAGAGTATAGCTGGAGTTTTTTAAGGTGGTCAGCATAGGGCATCTGCTTTAGGCCTGTGATTCTTTTAGTGAGGTATTTCTGCGGCCTTTCCAGTTGTTGCAGATGTCTTGAGAGGTACATACCAAATGGGGCGTTGTATTCTATAATAGGTCTAATGAGGGATGAGTACAGCGGGACAATGACCTCCTTTTTTCTGGATGAAAAGCCCTTATTGATGAGGTGTGCCACATAGAAGGATTTCCTGACTGTTGTGGCGATGTGTTTATTGAAGGTGAGACCACTGTCTACCTGCGTCCCTAAGTCTCTTATCACACTTTCGGTGTTTAGTGTGCTGCCACCTATATGGTAATTCACGGATACATGTTTTTTTCCAAAGGGGATAACTATACATTTCTTGGCATTGAGCTTGACGTCATGGCTCTGGCACCAAGCATCTGTTTCTGTAAGGCCCTTTTGTAGAGTATCCACATCATTTGGGGATTCAATAATGGCTCCCACTTTGCAGTCATCTGTGAACTTTGTTAGCCAGAGTCCCTTAGTGTTGGCCTGTACTTCAGAGAAGTAGATGCCAAACAAGAGCGGTCCCAGGACTGAACCCTGAGGTACTCCACTTGTCACTTGTCTGGAGCTGAATTTGGAGTCGGCTACTTTTACAGTGTCGGTTCTATCAGTAAGCCAGTTAGCAACCCATTGGTGATGTAGGGATTAATGCCCAGCTTAGTAAGTTTATCTATGATTCCAGAGTGGGGGATGGTGTCAAAGGCCTTGGCAAGGTCTAGATAGGCTGTGTGGACCACCTTACCCTTGTCCATGGCTCTGGAGACTGATTCGAAGAAGTCAATCAGGTTCAGGAGACAAGATCGGCCCTTCACAAACTCAAACTGGGAGGGGTCCAGTGTTTGAAGGTTGCCAATGTCTTTGTTTATAAGTTCCATGATAATATGCTCCATGGTCTTGCAGATAAGGCTTGTGAGACTGATGGGTCGGTAGTTTCCAGGATCCAAGGTGGATCCCCCCCTTGTGGAGTGGGATAACTGTAGCTCTGCGCCACTCAGTGGGCATGAAACCTGAGGTGAGGCTATGATTAAGCATGACACTTAGTTGAGGTGCCAGTTCATATTGTAGTTCATGTAGTACACAGCCCAGGATGTCATCTGGTCCCATGGATGCTGTATTCTTAGCTTTGGAGAGTGCGTTTTTACCTGTGTGGCCGTTTTTACCAGAATTTGGCAATCTTCCGGTATTGAGATTGGCCATTTAGGGGGTGAGAGGGGGTGAAGTTGGCACTGAATCGATCTGCCAGGATATTGGCAATATCCTTGGGATCAGTATATTTAATGCCATTCTGTTTTAGCTCAGAGCAGATTTGAGCATTGCCATTTAGATTCTTGACATAGTTATAGAATGCCTTGTGGTTGTCTTTGGAATCTTTGGCAATTTTATTTTTGTAACTAGCTTTGGAGGATTTTATGAGGGATCTCAGTTTCTTAATGAGGCTGGTAAGGGAGTTTTTTGCATCCTGGGATTTTCCTCTTTTCTGCAACAGTTTCTTCCTTTTGTTGTAAAGTTTGTTTATGGCAGGGGACCACCAGATTGGCTTCCGTTTTTTGGATGAGAGTATCTTGGTTCTATTTGGGATGGCACGATTCATGCATGAGTGGATGTGCTCACACAGTGTCTTAGTGTAGGATTCAGCAGTTGAACTTTCAGTTCCCGTCTGCATGGGTGTCATGAAGGTTGTCACTTCTGACTTGAGTAGCATGAAGTTGGCTTTGGAGAAGTTTTTTATGGAGATAAAACCCGACTGGTCTGTTTAACGGTAATAAAGGCTTACGCAGCTTCCCAACAAAGCAACTTTTAGATATAAATTAGATAATTTTTATGTTATACTATGTTATATTTTTTATTGATAGTAGTTGTACAACATTGGGAGATGATAGGATGTGGGAGAAAGCTATTAATTTAGAATGTAGAATGTATATAGGAAGAAGAGAACTGGTTTTTAAGACACACATACTATGGATTTTCAAGTATCCTATCAAATAGACATATCATAACTTATTTATGTATTTATTTATTCAAGTATTTATTATTAATTATCCATTTATTTTTTTGGACAGTTGAGAGTTCGCTCTATATGTATAATCATATACATTTTATTATGATACATTTTATGATACTTTTTAATAATCACATCTATATACAAAGGTTCTTAGTGATATTAACTATGACATTGTTTTAAGTGTTTATGCCTTTAAGTGTTCCTGCTTCTAAACATGTAATGGTGTTTGGCGCCAAAATTTATATAAAATATGGAGTAGTAGCTGAAGTTATTTGTTCTGATGAAGTCTGCCTTTTGACAGATGAAAGCGCTTAACAACTGTGATTTTTGAGTGGAATATGTACTTGTCGTGAGTTATTTTGTGTATATTAAAGCTCTTTGTTGGGAGGCTGCGTAAGCCTTTATTACCGTTAAACAGCCCAGTCGGGTTTTATCTTTGTGAGTGGGAAGTTTTTTATGGAGGTTTCCTTACTGGGGGTGGGGGTGGGATGTGGATGCTAAGGGTGATTAGCTTATGGTCAGACCTGACTAACAAGGGGGTGACCATAGGTGTGTAGCATCGATTTCCCATGTTGGCAATGACCAGGTCTAGGATACTGGAGCCCCTGGTGGGACTATGGATTAGCTGATCCAGGGCATTGGAATTTATGAATTCCAAGAACCGTTGGGCAAAGGTGTTGGTACATGAGTAGTTTTCCCAGTTAATGGCAGGGTAGTTAAAATCACCCAGTATTAGGGTGTTTGGTTCTATCTTAATATTTTCCAGTATGTTTAGAAAGGTGTAGTGAGAATCTTGGGGTATGGTGGGGGATCTGTAGCAAGCTACAATTTGGATTGCAGTCTTACCTAGTGTTAGTTGCACCTGGGGAATTTTAGATGCATTGTGTTGGGCAACTAGCCTGGTGGTGTGAATATCCTTGGTGAATATTGACACTCCTCCACCTTTGTGTTTCGGTCCTGGTTTGGTGGCCGAAAAGTGTGGTAAGAGTTGTAGCTTGGTATTGCAGGGGTGCCCTCTGGAGCCTTGAACAAGGACTCAGTTACTGCACAGATAATGATGTTCTCCAATTTTAGGAGTGCCTCGAGAGAGTGCATTTTGAGGTTTAGACTTCTAGCATTGAGTAGCATTACCTTCAGATTGTGCATGCTTGTACCTGTTACGGTGGTGGTTTTGTCCTTTGAACTTTGCCTAAAAAAGGCACTATAGGGGTGGCAAGAGCCTTAGCCAGTAACCTGAATCCCAGGGGCGGCAGGTGCAGACCATCTCTGGCAAAGCATTGTGGTCTGTCAATCATGTCGTCTCAGGCAGACAGATACTGGATCCCCTTTGAATGACACCAGAAGCTTAGACAATTGTTGAAGTCAATCATTTTGTCCTTATATTGTGGTATCATTCTGGGTGAAGGCAGGATGCTACTCAGGGCTTGGGTCATACCTGCCTGGGCCACATGATCCGAGAGCTCTTCCAAGTCTCTTTTCATGTAGTCCAGGGAGGTACCTCTCAAGTCATTCACTCCAACATGGACAATGGCAGAGTCATATTTGTACTTGTTGTGGAGTGACTTGAGTGTATGCGTTATGTGGCAGATCTTGGAACCTGACAGGGAGCTGACTGTAATTTTCTCCTTGTTCAACCTGGTGAGAGGGACATCAGTGTGCCGGACTATAGAGTCACCTATGACTAAAGTGTTAGGTACATTGTCTTGCCTTAGGGGTTGTTGCTGGGTGGCACACTGGTGTTGTGAACTATGTGACACTTTGGTTGTGATTGGTGTTTGTTTGCATTTCAGCTTCAGAGGTCCTTGTTGCTTGGGCAGGTTACAGTTAAGGGTCTCTGCATATGTGGATTTAGTGTTGCTATATGTGGGTGTTGGTAGTGTGGGTTTAGAATGGCTGTCTGTTGCTTGAGGTGTAGTGTGGGTGTTAACCTTCTCCTCTTGACTGTCTAGCACAATCTTGGGTGGAGAGAGCTTTGCTTCCATTTTGGCTATGTAAGTGCATCTCTCACAGGTTGTAGTGTTGGGTAGTAGGAGTAGAAGGTTGTCTGTGTACATGAGGCAATTGTTGCATTGCCCCAGTATGCCCAGATTGACCAGATGGACAGGATAAATCACCAGAAGCTGACCCTTGGACATGCCTGGTTTGGTGCTTTTTTTTTTTTTTTTTTTTTTTTTTTTTTTTTTGTAAAGTACAGGAGCTGTTTTCCCTTACCTTAACAAGGTACTTTGCAATTAGGCTGTTTAGTGCCTACTATTAATTTCTCCTTATTAACAAGGAGAGTTGAGTGCTTGTTTCAGTTTAAGGCTTCCTAGTGCTTTCCAGCAGGTATTAGAGAAAGTGCTAGTCACAGGGATGCTTAAAGGTAAGATGGAAAAAAAATGCACACTGCAGTGTGCACTAAAGAAGTTAGATGTGAAAGTAGGCAACTTAAGTTTTACCTGTTTAAAAAGTTAAGGTTTAGTGGAGAGTTACAATTTTCAAAACAGCAAGATGGGTTGAAAGGGGTGGTCACTTTTGTATTCTGGTACTATGGAATACAGTAGGATAGCCAATAAATTTAAATAGTTGAATGGGGAGGGATTTCAAAAATGATGATTTTGTGATTACTCACACAAGACAGTGAAAGTAGAGAGGAAATGAGATATATGGTCAGATTAACATAAGAGGCAGGCAATTAGAAAGACAGTGGTATTTAACAAGACAACTGTAACTGGGTGGGAGGGCAGGAAAAATAATCTGCCTGACTCAGAAGAGAGAGAGAGCTGTGGTCTCTTTTGAAGTTTTAATATGCTGTTAAAGCAGAATGCAAGTAAAACACAAGGTAAAGAAAATAAACCACAGTATTCAAAATATAGAAAGGCAATAAAGTAACACAAAATACAAAAAATAAAAGCAAACTAACCTTTCCTTCACAGCAAAGTGTAGCAGAGTATGGATGAGCCTTTCTGGTAAAGCTCTGAAATGTTTTATTTTACCGCTTAAATAGAAGGTTTAGTTCCTAGCTCCACCCCCTCAGTTAACAAATGATTAACCTTAAGTGACCTCTTCTATCTTATGAATGAGTCCTTAATTGAGCAGTTCTAATTTCTGCCTGACTCAGTTCTAATTTCTGCCTGACTCAGAAGAGAGAGAGCTGTGGTCCCTTTTGAAGTTTTAATATGCTGTTAAAGCAGAATGCAAGTAAAACACGAGGTAAAGAAAACAAACCACAGTATTCAAAATATAGAAAGGCAATAAAGTAATACAAAATACAAAAAATAAAAGCAAACAAACCACAGTATTCAAAATATAGAAAAGCAATAAAGTAATACAAAATACAAAAAATAAAAGCAAACTATCTTTCCTTCACAGCAAAGTGTATAGAAAGGCAATAAAGTAATACAAAATACCTATAGCCAATTTACTGTGTCCAGTATATTTACTACGTGTCTTTAGAATGTGGGACAAAAACCCACAGAAACACAAGGAGGACATGCAAATTCTGCACAGAAGGCACTCAGGCTAAGAATCAGACCAGGGAACCTCTAGCTGTGAAGCGACAACACTACCTGCTCTGCCACAGTGCCTTCCTCCTTAGATTTTTCTTTATATTTAATCCACCACTGTGACCATGTTTTATATCAGTCCCTCAATGCATTGTGTCATACCATAACATTTGACATTGACCTCTCAGTTTTTCTGATTTTTTTAAGTATCTGCCATTAACCTTTTTAATCCTTTTCTTCTCCTAACTTTCCTTTATTATTGCCCAGATTGCTAAATGATCTGTAACTTTGTAGTTGTTCTTCCTGCCTGTATCTCAAACAACCCATCAAATGTCATTATAAAATCAAGTTTTATTTTAATATTCTTCTGACCTACATGTAATGCCTCTCCCTTCTTAAATGAAGTCTTCCATTCTGCATTACTTTGTTGCATACTCTTATGTTTTATATTATTTTTCCTGTCATTTTTCACAGGTTACAAGAGAGATCTTCTACAACTATAATGTCCATGTTACTTAATATAAAGTGTTTAATTTCTTCATTCTCAAGCTGTCACCCACAAGATCTTTCCATAAAGAGAGCAGTCACTAGTGGATTCTCCCAGGGTTCTGTGATGGGACCTCTGCTGTTTGGCATCTACTTTTCTGAAGTAAAAGCCAATACCAAAGGGTTCTGGTGGACTAATTTTGCAGATGACTGCAAGTTAGGAGCAGTCACTGATTTACCCAAATGAATTAGCCATCCTACAGGAAGATTTGTCTCAAATAAATAACTTGTTTCAAAATCATGGACTGAAATGAAATGCCAAAAAATACATTATTGTATCCTTTGGGAAGTCTTCAACCCCAGGGGACTACCAAATTGACACTACATCCCTAAGAGATGACCCAGTTGTTCAGGGTTTGGAAACTTATGTATATAGTGACCTAAATTTTGACCACTATGTGTCTATAGTTGTAAGAAAGCCCTATATTGCAGAACCTATAAAGAAAGGGATTGTGTCTTAGATCTGTAAATGTCATTATCTCCCTTTACTCATTAGGCCAGTCATTACATATAATGCCCTTTTTGGAATTTATCTGTGCAGACACATGCAACAACTGGAACACCCACAGATATATCTTTCCAGAAGGATTCAAGGGCTAAACATCATGTTCTGCAATGGACCAACTCAAAGCCCTGTCACTCTACTTGGTATCCTGCAGACTACTGAGAGATGACCTGTGTACAGCATACATGGCATCCTCTGACCCATTACTGATGGATTTTCTGCACATCAGGAAGTCAAATGGCATCAGAAATACTTGGTCTGGGGATCTAAACCTCTTCTGAAACATCAATAGAACAATTTGTAGGAGCAGTTATATCTCACAGAGGATACTGCTGCTGTGGAACAGACTCCCCATCCACATAAAACAAAGTTCCTCTCTGTCCATATTCAATCACAACTTAGATCTATGGATGAGAAACATAAAACTTACCCCAGGACTACTAATGGACAGAAGCAGCTCCTAAATGCTTTATACCATGCATGGTTCCCCTCAAATTATCTGTGGTATGATCCCAGTTAGTTTCATTAGGGATAATATGTAATTATCAACCATGGGATGTGTAAGGCCACTCTATAACCAAATGGGATAGATTGTTTCAAGCACAAAAAGGGAAGTTGGCTAAGCTTAAAATGGCCCACAAGGACAGCTAGATTAATAATTACCTATAGACTTATGTACCTAGATATACTGCTATCACTGCCATTCTTGAATATGTTTTTTTTTCAAAGCTTCATATAAACTTTTCCACCACTGCCTTAAAAGTTGCTGCTTCTGTTCCATATTTGAAAATGTATATCTACTAAATATTATATCTGCATCTACACTACAGACTCATTCATATATTAATAACCTTCTCAGATAAGTTTTAGTACTGTTCACATTCTTAACCATTGCATTTATATTAGCCATTTCCTTTTTTAACTTTCACTACCCAGTTTTTAATGTCCATTTTCTTACTTTATACCCAGTAGATATGCCATCTTCCCTGTCTACCTCACCTTCTTAGACATCATTACATTGTAATGCAGCATATTTAGTCTGTTGGATAATGAAATGTTTCCACTGGTAGTAGCCCTTTCTGATTCATAGACAGCCCTGTGACAGTGATTCTATGTGGTCCAAAGAATCACAGTGGTGGTCTCCCCCCATGGCTTACTGCAGTGTTAATGAGACATTCTTGGGAAAGGCATATGACAAGTCATGTGCTCTCCCCTGACATCCCTGTGTTAATAGATTTATACAGGTCATCTGATCATAAAATCACTGGGTTGTGAAAATTATTATGGCCATCTACATTAATTAACATGGCCAAAGGCTGCATTCACCCATTACTTTCTATGGGACAGACTACATTAGAGGTGAGTGTTGAGGTGTATAGTGTAAGGATAATGATGGGTGTGAGTGAGTGTGTGTGTGTGTGTGTGTGTGTGTGTGTGTGTGTGTTTGTGTCAGTACTTATTTGCAGAGGTATGAATGCTCTCAGATGAGTGTGTGTGTATGTGTGGGCAATCTTATATTTGTCTGGATGGTCTCTGTAAGGTGTTTTTTAGGTGATGAGTAGAGTAGGTGTGTGTGTGAATGGGATGAGGTGAGGAGGGGTGTCTGATTAAGTTGTGTGTCTTGTTTGTGGGAGATGTCTGAGACAGTGTGTGTGTATGCGTGCACGAGCTCCTATCTGTCTGGATGGTTTCTGTAAGGTGTCTGCTAGGTGATAGGTAGGGTAGGGGTGTGTGTGAGTGGGATGAGGTGAGGAAGGGTGTCTGATCAAGTTGTGTATCTTGTTTGTGGGAGATGTCTGAGACAGTGTGTGTGTGTGTGTGTGTGTGTGTGTGTGTGTGTGTGTGTGTGTGTGTGTGTGTGTGTGTGTATGTGTAGATTTGTGTGTGGGGAGTGATACCATATCTCTGATACCTGGAACTTTTAAATATCACTCTAAGCCATGTAAAAAAAAAAAAGATGTTAATAGACCTAAGACCTACACTTCTGCAGCACAAAACAGGTTTTGAAGAATAAAAATTATTAGAGGTCAATAAACACAAGGGATACTGTCTAAGTATCACTTAAGTCACATAAATAGTAAATGGAACATTAAGTATTGTATCACAAAGCATATTCTGAACAATAATAAATAAGAAATGCTGATGTAAGGCATTACCAACTGACAGTAATGGTCTGTAAGTTGCAAGGGCAAGGGCAGCTACAGGAGGCCAAATCATGGATGCTTTGCAAAATTAGGGGCAGTTGAGAGGTATAGGATGTATCAGTATGTGTGGGTAGTGACTGAGGGGTGCCTCTGCCAACAAGATCCATAGACCACCAACAGAGATTACCACAACAAAGTATTCATTAGATCTTGCAGTAATCACCATATTGTTCAGAGACATGAAAATTAGTCAATAATGAGGTCTTTCCTTATTGCAGCTAATGATTCTCTGAATTGCTGCTTTTTGTGATTACATAAAATGTCCCTTTTACCTGCAGTGTTTAATGTTTAGGATGGGTTCTTTATTAAACCTATTTATATTTTTCTATAGTGCATAAAATCTTTGCAATCAGTAACATATTTTGGATAAACTAAATGTCTCAAATGTCACCCTGGACAAATATTCTATAACTAAATATATTAATGTCCTAACATCATTCACAGTGCATCCCATGGTATAACTAAAGAGTGCCAAATTATATACCTTTCCATTGACATCCCATGTTTTTCTTCTAACCCCCCACATCCAATCACTTTTTGTAATCCATGACATATCTCTCTGTTGACTTGCTGCAGCTATGGTAACATAACTTCTGTTTGTAAATTCATGTAATACAGCACTTTTCTAATTTCCCATTTGACCAACAGCTACTGCAACACATAGGATCTCCAATTAACATGTCAGACAAAATATTTAATGTTTTTGTAATTACAATCTCTACATTTTGTGACTGCACAGCACCACATTCTATCACAACAGCCCTTGAATTTGATGATTCATCATCTGGTTCTTTTTTCATAAAACTGACTAAGGCGGAATCATCAGTCCACTTCCTGCTACCAACATAATTTGCACAGTTTAGTTAGTGCTTTTATTGCCTTCAGCAGCTTTACTCTCCAAATTGCAATATTTGTTGGTCTGATCCATCATGATTCAACAGAATAATCCTTCAGCTACTCACAGACTGAGCAGGGGTGATTTATTAATATTTTTATTAATTTTATACCATATATTTTTAAACCAATTATTTACGCTCCCAATTTTTTACCTGCATACTTAACTCATTAACGCCTTTGTGGTATGGAATGTCACATTTCTAGCAACCTACTCACATCCTGCATCTCAGAACATTTTCTGAAAAATAAACTTAGAAAGCATAAGATAAACAAATCTATTTTTTTTGTGAACAATAAAAGTTATCAAAACTGTGCAAATAGCAATGTTATCATTAAGAAGTTTTCTTTTTAGTGATATTACTCCGGGCATTCAGAAATACTGCAATATACTATAATATACTCTAATTCAAACAACCCCCCTAATATTTTTTCTCAACTTTCACAAACAAATTTCCATACCTTCCATACAAATAATACTAGATATCATTCAAGATATGCAACTTACAGTTTTCTTCAATGACATCTAAGATTTCACATAATGTCATGCGACAGTTTGTACATAATTTGTTTTTTTAAGTACATATGACATATTGCTTATTTTCATAATTACTAGCAAACAACTAAAAATATTCCCAATATAGTGTGATATAAACAAGCATTGACAGTGAGTTGTCCTATCTCCCACACTGGTATTTCACAGGATACACCAAACACCACAATAAAATACAGGTTTCTTAGTTATGAACATAAATATGAATAATAAATGGCAAACAAAGATTAATTTCTCCACTGCAGGACATCCTAGACTAACATTCTTAATGTCAGTATATTAATCACTCCTTGTATTTTCTAATACTGTCAAATATTAGCTGTAATGTCATTTAGTTAAATAAGCCAGACCCTGGGTATTATAAGGAGGTATGGGTGCATTTTAAGCTTGAGTGAGTCAAAATTATTTACAAGTTATCAATACAAAATAACTTAACTAAATATTTTTCAGTTGATTTTCTTTTATTTTTATCTTCTATCCCCCATCCTTTCTTTCACAGCCATCTTTTTATTTCAGTTAATACATCATCCTCTTCCAGACACTTGTTATAAAACAAATTCTCACATCTTTCTTCCATAGTTCCCATATTGCCACACATAGTAGTTTATCCCATTTATCAATATCACATTGCTTTACTTTATCATATTTGCCATATAATATCATATTATGCATTATATCTTTCCCATCTATATTCGTTGTTAAACTTTTCAAAAAAATCTTTAGTCTTTTTACAGTCCAAAAACAATGTTTTGTTGTTTCGTCTTCACTACAGTCTTTAGTCATTTTCTTTCTACCATCACCTTATATTTTATATTCCCTTTCACTGGTAACTTATCTAATACATTTCTCCACAAAAAAATTCTCTGCTTTATAAAAAATTGCAACCCTTTTCTTCTGAATTTTATTGCCTTTTTCATTTTATTTTAATTCCCTCCATAGGTATACCAAAATGTTTTCTAAAATCATATTATACCATTCATTTCTTTTCCCAGCAATATCACTTACTTTCAACTTCCAAAATTTCATTTTATTGTCATATTTCTTTCCTTTCATTCTGTCCCTTTTTTTATTTTATTTTCTTTGTTATTTTCTTCTCAAACATAGCTTACCTATCATTTCATGTTGTCTTTGTTTTTTTTCTTTCTTATTACTCAAGATAAATTTATATATGTAATAATAAATGTACCACTGGAGTTTTTTGAATTCAGAACACCTTCTTTTTAAATAAATTATCTCACTTCTCATTGGGTTCAACCTTGAATCTCAAATGAGCCTAAAAATAGTCTGTAATAACACATCCATTTGAGTGAGAAACATATGTATGCTCCCTAAATATGCTATTTTCCTAATACATTAGTATTCGACATAAATGTCCTTTTTCTGAAGTGATAAAAACTTTTCTACCAAGCAAATTTTTTGTTTCTTTCAGTATCTATCTCCATTGATGTATCATATCATTCTACTCATGAAGTACATCTCTCCAAATCTTTATTTCCTTTCTTATGAAATATATTACATTCATTTTTATCTCACCAAATCCCATGCACTTCATTTTGTTTAACTACAGCCCAACTGTTTTAAACAGCTTTTTGAATCTTATTATAACCTCACTTATCCATCCCTTGTTCTCTTTTCTTATTGTTATCAGAAATAAATAATTTGCATATGTCATACATACTGGCAATATAAGATTTCCATCCATCTCACATCTTCTATCTCTTATTTCATACATACATGTCTGTACTGCTGCATTCATTACCACTGCAAATAAACATACAGTTATTGGGTATCCCTATTTTAGTCCTCTCATAATACTTATTTTTCCACATTCATTTATTTGTCATAAGTTGTACCCATGGATTTTCATAACATTTCCTTTTATATCATTTTTTCTCCTATGCCATATGCCTCTAAAATATGCATTGAAGCTTCATGGCTCACTTCATTAAAGGGACACTATCTCATTCCTCAAACGGCCTGCCTGCCTTGGACTGAATCTCAAACAGTAACACCCACTTACCAAATGACCTCCCTTGTTTGTGACATCACTAATGAGGTCCCAACAGTCCCGCCCACAGCATTACGTGTCTTTAAAAATGCTGCAAACTTTTATCCCGGTCCTGTTTTACTTCCCTCCGGAATAAGACACTGAACTCTTCAGTTCTCAGCTTTGTGGGTTGTTCTCTACTTCATTCTGCTCAGTAAGTTGTAATTTACAGTATTTATATAGTGCAATCATGTTTATAAAACATGATCGTGAAATGCAACAGCGTGAAACGGTAGTCATCTGTCGAAAACGGCACTATGTGATATTTTAGAGCATTCTATTTATTATAGTAAGAAGTGTATCCCAGTTTTTCTAGTGCATATGTCCTATATTGTTATATTACGCTAGATGCTTTTACCCTTTCTCAACTGCCAGCACACAACATTGCAGATTTTGTCTTTCTGTGCACGGCAGCCATTTACTGTTCTGCGATCCAGTGGAAGTGCATTTTAAAGTCAGAGCAGCAGCTGAAATATATTCTTATTCTTCCGGATTAATTAGAAATAGAAGAAGCCGGTTATTTGTGCAGCTGTATTTCAGGATCGGTCATTGCCCATGCCACGTGTGCCTAATGCAAGCATTGTTTCATATGTGAGGTGTCGCTCCTGATTCTAAGATCAATGTATTTTTACTAATGTATATTTATTTACCTCTGCACTGCACTTGTGTTTACTTGTGTGTTACTTGTGTTACAAATGGCTGGTACTGACTGAAAAGTGGAATGCACCATTTCTAAATCCAAAACTTTGTTTCCTCTGCAAAATAAGTCAGTGTTGTGATGTAACCATACATACATAGCTGTCGCATACAAAGCTTTCAGATTATTGCAGCATGTCCACTTCAAAGTGTCCTCTTTCTGTTCCATTTAACTACAAGTGTTCATTGTCAAATTAATCACAGCCAATTGCATTCCTTACTTCATATGCTGCATAAAATTCATGCTAACCCCAGACCTGTTATTCTAACAACAGTCTAAGGCTAGAAGAGGAATTTTTAAATAATCTCCCTATTTTGCGGCATTTCTCTTATGGTTTTGGCCAGATTGTTTGCTCTGCGAGGTAGTGAGGTGTAGTGCTGTGTTTGGTTGGGTGCCTTTCTAAATAACAAAGATTTATGTGAGGCTGACTCGTTGAATAACACTGTTCCAGCCATACATCATCTGCAAGCAGACGCTAACAGATCAAACAAACCCTGTTGTTGCGGATGAAAATTCAGGCTGCTCAACTCCTTATTTGTCGCTAATATGTACTCAATCAGGTCCACTTCATTGCAGCATGCGACCTGATTGGCTGCAGCAGAAAATTCAAATTTTTTTACTTTGTTCGCTTTTTATTTAACTATTATTTATTTATTTTATTTTAAAATATGGGTGCATTACAGGTGCAGATTAGGGAGGACCTGCATATAGTATGTACACATTATACCCAAGGTCTTTATTTTTTCCAATTTGTCCCATTTGTAAGACGGGTTGTTTATTAGGTCACAATAAGTAATGACTGCCGATTGCGTTTCATACTTCATATGCCATGCTAACCCCAGATGTGTTACTGCAGCAACTTTCTTAGTCTATAAGAAGAATATTTCAAAATTCTCCCTATTTTTTGACATTTGATCCTCTGTTACTTAGGATTTTGCTCATATTTATTGCTCTGACTGGTAGAGAGAGGTGCTGTGCTTTGACATCCACATTATTTTGTAACTGTACATTGGTGTGTGTTTCATTGGGTGCCATTCTAAAGTAACTAGCACGGTACTCTCTACTCAGTCTGGTCCGCTTCATTGAAGCATGCAGCCTATTTGGCTGCAGCAGTAAGTTCACATTTTTTATTTTGTTCGTTTTTTATTTTCCTTTTTTTTAAAATGTGTGTGGATTACAGGTGCAGATTAGGGAAGGCATGTTTCTGTCATGTGCACATTATGGCAAAACTACAGATTTTGACTATTTATCCCATTTGTATTTGTACTACTTGTGTGGTTTTCTGGCAAATTAGTTGACAATAAGTGGTGTTTCGGCTTTTCCCAGTTAAGGGTCACCACAGCGGTCCGCTAATGATTGGCAGATAGATTTTTACGTGCCCAGTTGCCAACCCTGATGCACAACCTTCAACGAAGGTATGCCCATTCACGCATATAGTCTCCACACAGAAGGCACACTAACTGAGAATCGAACCGGACAGCGTCTGACCATGAGGCGACAACACTACTGCAGCACCACCATGAAATTACACTAGACCCGGCAAGTTGGTTTTACACTTTGGACCAGTTCTAAAATTATTTTTAGGCTGGTTTGCAATATAATTTTGTACTATTTAACTATTTCGGTATTGAATGCAGTCACAAAATAATGAATGCTTTGAACTTTGTACTATATGCATTAGAGTCACAGATGTCAAATAGTCCTTCAATTAGCACAGGTACAACTCATCAGTCTTTATTACCTAATTCTGCACTTGTGATGTGGGAATATCACCATGTACACATGCTAAGGTTTATTATACAAACTATTAATCAATGATTACCTATAAATTACTCCTTGTCTGGTATGAGTACCCATATTGTACAGAGTGTATATGCATGTGTGTGGGAGGGCAGGTTGGATGTCTGGTATGAGTATCCATATTGTACAGACTGTATATGTATGTGTGTGGGAGGGGAGGTTGGGTGTGAGGCTGTCAGTGTATGACATTCAATAATCTCAGTCCAGGCAAATTGGGACCCAGTATGAAATGTGAAAGATACATTATGTCTCAGATGCCTTTATTAAAGCAAATGGGGTCTACCCATGTCCACCTGACATGCATCCATCCTTTTGGGCTGCATTGGCTTTGTAAATTAATTATACAGTCTCAGATATTCGTTTCCCCCCTTTTTATCCTCTCTTTCATTTCCCCTCTCTGTCTTTTTATAACATTAGTTTGCACCATGCACTTCTTTCATAATGCTTTCTTCCTCCTTAACCTCACCTTATTATCCAATTTGTATTGTTACTTTGTGAGGTACTGTTGTCTTAAGTTTATAGGTTGGTACTAGGCTATCAGCCCTAGGGCCTATGCAAGCCTAGCCACAACAATTCCCTGGCCATTTCTTCCAACAGTCTGTACTTCCCTGGACCCCTGTCTAGCAGGGCAACTGATATGTTCCCCTGGGTGAATTTTGTATCCCCCATCCAATCACAATGTTCCTTTGAAAGAGGGCCAAAGAGGCACTCTGCTTGACATGTATGGGTAGTCTATTCCAGAATACTGTTAGTCTCTGGGTCAGGAACCAATCCCTCCAGCATGTTTTGTTCATTGTGATGACAATCTTTAGATCCCTGGAGCATGTGTCTCTGAGGGATTTAGATTTCTTTATGTGTAACATGTCCAACAGCTCTTGGTTTGACATGGCCTTGTATGTTACGTAGAGGTTGCTTCTGAGCAGACGATATGCGACAGAGCATAGGAGTTGATGGTCAACATATGGCATCTGCTTTAGGCCGGTGATTCTTTTACTGAGGTATTGCTGTGCTCTTTCCAGTTGTTGCAGATATCTTGATAGGTAAATACCAAATGGGGCATTGTCTTCTATACTAGGTCTAATGAGGGATCAGTACAATGACCTCCTTTTTTCTTGAGGAAAAGTCCTTAGTGCTGAGGTGTGCCACATAGAAGGATTTCATTACTGTTGTGGTGATGTGGTTATCGAAGGTGACACCACTGTCCCCCTGTGTTACTCAGTTTGTTATCACACTTTTGACATTTAGTGTACTGCCACCTATATGGTAATTCACGGGTACAAGTCTTTTTGCCAAAGCGGATAACTATACATTTTTGTCATTGAGCTTGAGCCCATGGCTCTGGCACCAAGCATCTGTTTTTGTAAGGCCCTTTTGCACAATATCCAAATTATTTTGCGATTCAATAATAGCTCCCAGTTTGCACTCATCTGTGAACTTTGCAAGCAAGACTCGCCTATTGTTGCCTGTACTGTAGAGAACTAGATGCCAAACAAGATCGGACCCAGGAATGAACCTTGAGGTACTCCACTTGTCAGTTGTCTGGAGCTGGATTTGGAGTCGGCTACTTTTACAGTCTGGGTTATGTCAGTAAGCAATTTGTCAACCTATTTATTGATGTAGGGACTAATGGCCAGCTTAGTACAGTTATCTATGATTCCAGAGTCGGGGAATGTGTGCAAGGCCTTGGCTACGTCCAGATAGGCTGTGCAAGTTACATGATAATATGTTACATGGCATTGCAGATCAGGATCGTCAGACTGATGCTGCAGTAGTTCCCAGCATCCAAGGTGCATCCCCCCTTGTGGAGTGTGATAATTGTTGCTGTGCGCCACTCAGTGGGCATGAAGCCTGAGGTGACGCTATGATTAAAAATGACACTTAGGTGAGATGCCAGTTAATTTACACGTTAATGTAGTACACAGCCTTGCATGTTGTCTAGTCCCATGGATGCTGTATTCTTAGCTTTGGAGAGTGCGTTTTTTACGTGTGTTGTTGTTATTACCATAATTTGGCAATCTTTTGGTATTGAGATGGGCCCTTTAGGGTGTCAGAGGGGGGTGAAGTTTGCCATGACTCATTCTGCCAGAATATCGGCAATATCCTTGTGATCGGTATATTTAATGACATTCTGTTGTCGCTCAGAGCAGATTTGACCATTGCCATTTACATTATTAACATAGCTATAGAATGCCTGGTGGTTGTCTTAGCTTTCAACATTAACCCATTTGTCTCAACTTACGTCTTTATTGAAAGAAAATATCTATGACTGGCATTCTTTTTGGGCTCCCCATTTTTTAGCCAGCCATTGCATTCAAACTTTAGGAACATGTTAAAAAAAGCATGATATACCTTCTATTACCCTTTTTGGTTTGGGGTCAGCTTTGCTTAATTCATTTTTTTCCTAAACAGTTACCACTTTGCTGCCCTGGTAAATAATGTGTTGAAAGGATTCAAGGAAAAGTAAAGTTGAACAGTAACACTGCATTTATTTCCTAATTCCTAGTTTTCCATTCAAGTTATCCATGCAGGACAGAGTTGTACAACCATAAAAATCATCCATGTCAAACCACATAGAAAATCAATGGTTCTACAGAAGGTGTAGGGTAATTAAAACTTTGAGACGGGGAGGATGAAAATCATTTGCAGAATGTGTTGATACTGGAGGTGAGCATATATGAGTATTGTGGGCAATTATTAGTTTGTGATGGGGTTGTAGTAGGGAGTGCTTAGGGAAGTAATTCACCTAGGTCTAGCCACGTATGTAGTGTTGCCACAGTGAATCATTGCTACAACTACATGCCATTGGCTTTGTATGTGCTTCTTTCAGATGTTACAACATTGTGAGGTACACAGGCCTCTCACAATACAAAAATAAATTTCACTACAGTTCCTTAGGTGTATACTTCCTTTAAAACAGTGCAGCAAGAACTAAAAGGGTAGGTGGCCTGGTAGTAACAGGATGACACTTAGACTTGAAGTGTCCCAGGGTACCCAACTTGACATTTGTTGGGTACCCCACAGTGCTACCACTGCTCTTGTGCTACCTGTAATTATTATTACTACAGCAAACCGCGTGTGTGTGTGTGTGTGTGTGTGTGTGTGTGTGTGTGTGTGTGTGTGTGCGCACGCACATGTGTGTGCATGCGTGTGTCTGTTTGACTGAACATTGCTCTGCAATTTTTCTTAGGAACAGTGTTACAAGACAGATAGAAATTTATGACAACATACTTTCAGTACATGGTCAAGGCTATGGCACCCATTTATTTCATTTAGTGAGGAACATTCCAGTTGTTGGAATATGCCTTGGCATATTTATCAAGAACAAATGACATTCTTATGTCATGTGAACAAGTTCTGACTACCTGCAGTTGTGCTTTTGGTTAGTCATCTAATGAGCTATTATGCTGTAAATCACCGACAGACAGAAAAGTGTTTACACAATGCTGTTTTACAGGAGCATAATATTTAGGCATCACCAAACTAGTTACGTCATCCTCTCCTCCAGAATTAGGGCAAGAGCAAATAAAGGTGGTAACTGGAATAGCCCCGAAATATTTAATTCCCTGGACTAATCAATTGTCCTTTGTCAATACTAATTTGCAAAGTGGTCTGCCACTGTTTCACTATTCCTGTAATGTAGTTGATCACTGTCATCTTTCTCTTATACATTTACAAGCAATATTTTACCCATGCTGGTGGTTTACTTTTTAATGCTTTTTTTAGGGTCATTCCTTGCCATACATACATTCTTACCCTTTTTACAGTTATCCACCAGGACTTTATTTTCCAACAAATGATACTTTGCTCCTTATGCAGTTCTTTAATTGCTTGTTTGTTCCTTTTCCATAACTGAGTATTCTTGTACATGAACATAACGGTTATCAGCATCAATTACTCTGCAGAGTTTATACCTCAGCGAAAGGCAATTTATCGAACAACGGTGATAATTACACTGTGCAGGTTAACTTATAAGTAAGAGCATTGCTTTTTCTGTTGCTCTCTGTTAGAAAAATATGTATTTGAACATGTATAAAGTGTTAGTTTAAAAGCAAATAGTATATAATGCATTTTATTCTATTTACAATATGGCAATAAGAATGATTTTACATGTAATTGCTTGAAGCTTTGGAGCTGCAGTGTATTTGAACTCTGACCCTGGCAGTAGCCAGCTCAGCAAGCTTATGTTTTTCACTAATGATTATCTGCTGGGTCAGGAAATTAAATGTATAAAGCATTGAAAATTCTTCTTCCTTCCTCTGAGATAATTGGCCTTGTGAATGTTATCAAAGATAAGACACAGCTGCTAAAGTAATGTTGCAAGAAGAACAAAGAAGTATATTACAAGACTGAACCAACTATTGTATTCGAGCAGGCCTGAAACCTTGAAGTAGTAACATTTTACAGAAAGACATTATAACTAACCAGGTGCTTTGCAAGGCTGTATTATTCCCATGGGAAAACTTTTAAAATGTATAACATCAGCTTTTTCTTATGAATAGAATATTGTAGACCATAGTGATGTAGGTGCCCTGTGACTAACCACGTCAGTAAGGTGGGCACAGCTTGAATGTAAGACTATATAAAATTGTGTATTTCCTGCATCATGTCAGACAAAACTCTGTACTTGTATGTTTTTTTGCCTCCTGGTGTACACTAGTAAACTTTTGCATCTGAGCCTCCTGTGTTGTTATCATTTGTTTTTATTTAACAGTTTGGTCCTCCTTGAACCGGAATTCCCTTGGTAAGCTGCAGATCAGAGTGTATCGGTGGTCGAATACTGCGCAGGAGAAGTTACCAAAACGGTTCTTCTTGAAACACAAAGACCTCCGACTGAATTGTCATTTTGAGAGGCTGGCCACTTTCTGATCAGCGTCAAGAGCGGTTTCGAACTGGTCGACCCAGAAGGCTCAGGTAGGAAGATAATTTGCCTTTTTTCTGTTTTAGATCAGGGACTAGGTTACAGTAAATGTCATTGTCAGAGATTTGTTATACAGATCAGGGACAAAAGGAAATTACTGTATATTTTGTCAGAGATCAGGGAAACAGAATAAGGTAGGCAGTTATTCTAGATAAACTGTGTAAGGAACTGAAATACCACGTGGTGAAAAGGGTTACGTAACATTTTCTTTTAGAATGGGAAATCAGTGCACTAAAAAATCACGAGATCCGCCCAACTGATGACGCAAAATATATGCAATTACAACGGACTGATAATGTAAGGTATTATACAAAATGGGTTAATAAATACGGATTTGATGGTAAATTAAACAAGATTTCATTAGTTAAACTTTTAAAATAGCTTAAATCTGACGCAGAAGGTCAGGCAAAAAAACAACAGCGATTAGGCATTCCTCAGGCACACAGGTGGATTGAGGAAGTAAACCGAAGGGAACAGAAAACTAAAAATGCAAAAACATTATTTTTAGACAAAGAGGATAATAATACAGTAATAGCGACGGCCCCTCCCCCTCCACGCCCTCTGATGCCTTTTTCAAGATATGAAGCAGGAGGACAAGCTGGTCCACCTCCACGTTATACTGAAGTCACAAGAGCACTAAAACCATTTGTTAGAGATCCTATTGAAACTAGGTCCCGGACACGTAAAACACTTGGGGACACAGACTTATATCAAGTAGGGAGAGACACACTAGACGAGAGTGAGGAAGAAATCTGTCCACTAATCGAGGTACCAAATCCTCAGGCAGGACAGGAAGGACAGGACCCAACTCTTCTAGTATATAGACCATGAACACCGGAAGATATTCGGAAAGCTACAGAGGGAATCCCTCATCCAAAAGTTAATTACACAAAGTTTTTACAAGATTTGCAAGGTATGAGACTAAGTTACCACTTGAATGGGGAAGAAGTAGAAAAAGTAGTTAGACAGATTGTGGGTCCAGACTGGCACATGATTTGTGGCACCTGGAATCCTCGTAATGCAGAGCTTAAACCACTCCCACATAGTGACGCAGAATTAGACAACAGAGTAAAAGGTCTTACAGACCGAATTTCTGAAAAATGGAAACCTAGAGCAGATTGGACTTGCATTAACCAATGCATACAACAGGAGAATGAAACTGTAGATGGGTACTATGGTAGATTATTGGAATGTTTCAATAACCATAGTGGTATGGCTATTCCTGAAAATCAGACACATGATACCTCGTATGAACAGCAACTGAAAAATGCGTTTTTGAAAGGTTGCATTGCACCTATCAGTAGCTTTATTACAAAGCATATGATAGATCATCGAACAAGTAGGCTACAAGCCTTACTTGAATATGCTAGACATGCTGAAAGACACTTTAATAGTAAAAAGAAAAAGAAGACACAAGTCTTCACAGCTGGAGACGGAGCTGAGGTCTTTGTAGTACAGTCGGGTAAAAAGGGTAAGAAAAATACCCAGGGAAATAGACAATCTGATAAAAGGTCAGAAGATTTTGAAGAGAGAAAAAAGAAAGGTGAGTGCTTTAAGTGTGGTAAGAAAGGACATTTAGCAAGGGATTGCAGGCTAAATAAAAAGGTGACTACAGAAAATAAAGGTGATGAGGACTGACTATATGATAGTGATGAAAATCAGAAATCATCAGGGAAGGAAAACAAACAAAGGGCAAATGTAAATGTAGTGGAAGGAACAGAGGAAGTACAAGCAGATGTAGAGGATGAAGAAAGTGAAATTTTAGATTTGGCATTACTGAGCTTGGAGCTCTATCTAGCAGACACAAAACCGGAAGTTACACTTCTGGTGGAAGGAAGGGAAGTAAAATTCTTGTGTGACTCAGGAGAGTTACGAACTTTGATACACCCCTCAAAGTTACCAGAAAATTCTGAATCACCAGATTATATATTAGTGAAAGCAGCAAATGGACAGCTATATAGGGAGCCACTCTCCCATGATATAGCAATAACTGATCCAGTTTCAGGTATGACTCAGAAAAGTAAAATTGTAGTTTCTTCAAAGTGTCCAGTAAACGTACTGGGAAGAGATCTTATGCAGATATTTGGCATAGCGGTAGTTCCCACTATGCAGGGTATGGAGGCACAAAGACAAATGGATACTTTTGTGGTACGACCGGAGGGTGAAACTTTTTACTGGTACAGCCAGGACCTAGTTACGACTGGTCCAGGGGCAGTAACCGAGGAACTGATGAATGTAGCCATCAGTAAGGCCCCCTCCCTTGACACTGACCAACAGCATTTGTTACATTGTACTCTATACTACTGTAGCATGCCAGGACCTGATAAAGAATATGAGCAAGAGTTGTTCAAAAATCCCGTTAACAGATTAGTATTACGAACCTTATATTGGGATACTGAGGGAAACAGTGTTGTAAGCTGTTCACTACCACAGGAATTCATGAAACTGTACAAATCTAATAGACTACCACATGTCAGCTTGACAAAGAGCAAGGATGTGAGATGGGCAGATTTAGGAGAAAAAGTAACAAAATGGGAAAAACAAACTGATTTAGAATTATCAGAACAGGGAGTACAAAAACAGAAATTGAATTGGCTACCAAACACATTCAGCTGTACACTTACAAACTAGTGAAGACAGCTGATTAGCATTCTTATTAGAAGAAGAAGAAAAAGCCTTGTGTGATATACCAGATATTCTTTGGTCAACAGGTAAATCAGATGTAGGACTTATTCAAACAGCAGGACCAGTAACTATTACACCAAAATCAGCATTTAGACCACAAAAAAGACAATACCCCTTGAGGAAAGATGCAGAGCAAGGAATCAAGCCTATAATAGCAGCATTACTCAAGGAAGGAGTACTGGTAGAATCTCTTGATTCACCATGTAACACCCCTCTATTTCCTGTTAAAAAAGCAAACGGGGAATGGCAGATGGTAGAGGATTTACAAGTTGTAAACAATGCAATAATACCTAGAGCACCTACGGTGCCAGACCCACACACCTTGTTGAATGATTTGAAGCCACAACAAAAATATTTCACTGTGGTAGATATAAGTAATGCTTTCTTTTCAATACCTATACATCCTGATAGCCAGTATTGGTTTGCATTTACATTTCAGGGTAAGAGATATACCTATACTCGGCTACCGCAGGGATATTGTGAAAGTCCAACGATATTTGCACAAGAAATGGCAAGCAACCTGGCAGGGTTTACCCCACCAGGAGGTAGTCAGATTCTACTTTATGTAGATGACATCTTGCTAGCAGCCCCTACCCAGCATCAATGCAGGGAGGATACGATAGCATTGTTGAAATTTTTAGCAGCATAAGGACACAAAGTAAACAAAAGTAAGTTACAACTTTGGAGAAAACAGGTTAGATACCTAGGATATGTAATATCCAATGAAGGTAGAATATTAGATGAAGACAGAAAACAGCGATTTTACAGGCACCCAAACCAGCAACCAAGAAGGAAATGATGTCCTTCTTGGGAACGACTAATTTTTGTCGAAGCTGGATATCAAACTATGCTTTGGAATCTGCTCCACTGGCTGATTTAATATATAAAACACCAATGGCAGCACAAGATGTATTACAATGGACACCTGAAGCAGAAACAGCTTTCTGCAGACTAAAACAATTGATAGCTTCATTATTAGTTTTAGGACTTCCAAATTACCACAAAAGATTTTTTCAGACCGTAGATTGTAAACAGGGATACATGACATCAGTCCTGACGCAACAGCATGGGGATAAGCAACGCCCCATAGCTTACTATTCATCACAGTTAGATCCAGTGGCACGATCATTGCCTCACTGTGTGCAAGCAGTAGTCGCAGCTGCAATGGCTGTACAGGCTTCGGCCTCAGTGGTGTTGTTCCACCCTCTCACATTGAGAGTGCCTCATGCAGTCGCGATAATTTTACTGCAAGAAAAAATAGCATATCTATCTCCTTCTAGACATCTTTCATGTATGACCATACTGCTGAGCCAACCTCATATGGTAATTGAACGTTGTACAACTTTAAACCCATCAACGTTACTTCCGACTCCTGTGGATGGCACACCACACAGTTGCCTGTAGGAAATTGAGCAAATAACTTTGCCCAGACGAGACCTCACTGATATGCCCTTGGTTGATGCCGAAGTGACATTTTATGTGGACGGTTCATGCAGAAAGGGTCCTATAGGGAAAAATCTAGTAGGATATGCAGTAGTCACAGATACAGAGATTTTAGAAGCCCAATCCTTACAGCATAACCTGTCTGCTCAAGCAGCAGAACTGATAGCCTTAACACGGGCTTGTACTCTAGTGAAAGATAAATGTGTGAACATATATACTGACAGTCAGTATGCTTTCTCTACAGTGCATGTTTTTGCGCAGCAATGGAAAAATAGGGGAATGATAACATCTACTGGCAAACCAATTAATCATGTGCAACTTATTTTGAACTTGTTAGATTCCATTCAGTTACCTACTAAAGTAGCTATTTGTAAATGTTTAGCTCATACAAAACAACAGGATGCAATTTCAAAAGGAAATGCAAGAGCTGATACAGCTGCAAAGCAAGCAGCCTCAGACTCAGAAACTTTACTTTTAACCGAGGAATTACAACCCTCTGAGATTTTAGATCTAGAAATGTTAAAAACAATGCAGACATTAACTACAAAAGCAGAGAAACAGAAATGGGAGAAACGAGGTGCAAGCCTCGAAAATGGACTGTATATCTCCAAAGAGAAAAAAACAATATTGCAGTCTAATTTATTTAGATATGCAGCTTTGTTGAGCCATGGGCAGTGCCATGTCTCAACAGGGGGGATGGTACAGTTAGTAAATCGAATATTCCAAACGTATGGATTCACGAACTTTACACAAAAATTTTGTGCAGCATGTCATATCTGTAACAAACATCATGCACAAGGGGCATTCAAACCTAAGCAAGGGAGTTTTCCTACACCACCATATCCGTTCCACACTATTTGTATGGATTTCATAGAATTGAATAAATGTGAAGGGAAAAAATACTGCTTAGTAATTATAGACATGTTTTCCAAATGGGTAGAAGCTTTTCCAGCTAAAAATCTGGATGCAGCAACAGTGGCAAAGGCCCTAATAAAAGAAATAATTCCTAGATTTGGCATACCGGAAAGAATCTATAATGACAATGGGACACATTTTGTTAATCAGACGATTCACCAACTTGGGAGATTCTTTGGGATCTCCTTGAAGAATCATTGTGCTTACCACCCACAGTCTGCAGGACTGGTGGAAAGGTACAATGGAATTTTAAAGAGCAGGTTAAGGAAGTTAGTAAATGATACACAGAAGAATTGGATTTGCTGTTTGCTTTTGGCACTGCTGAGCATGAGAACAGTTCCAAATGTAAAGGGTTTGACCCCCTTTGAAGTGATATTTGGAAGGGCATATTATGTGCCACAGTGGAAAGCTCTCATGCCTGCAGAACTAGAGGCTGACAGCTCATTAGCTAACTATATGAGGAAACTGTTAACAAATAAAACTGTTTTGCAGTTGAACTCTTTTTCAGATAAAAGACAGACCAGACGGTTGGAAGCAGTGCTGACCCCAGGGTCCTGGGTGTGGCTGAAAGTTACGAAGAGGAAGAATTGGGCGAGTCCAAAGTGGGAAGGACCGTACCAGGTACTGTTGGTGACGCCTACTGCAGTCAAAGTTGCTGAGAGGTCGTCCTGGGTCCACCTGACGCACTGTAAACCGGTAAAGATTATTCAACTTGATAAACATTTTGTGACTGATACACAACAAAGGCAGGATGGCCAAGAGCGAAATGAGTAAAAATGCAGATCAACCCCGAAGATATTGTTTAATCATCTTGCTAACTATGCATTTATTGACTATGATTGTGATGACCTTCCTTTTGTTGTGGTTTTTCCTACATATAACCACACAAGTGAAAGTGGAAAAATGTGATGAACTGCCTATAGACTGGCATCCAAACTTTAACACATACCTAGCTATGAAGCGTGTACATGTAGAGACTATGAACATTTGAAATTGCTGGGTTTGTACTGCTATACCAACAGCATATGGAGGACTGTTGATGTCCGCTGTCCCCTTGGGGATAAATGAGACTTGGGAGAATTTACTTTTTGATACAGGATCTGTAAGATCACAGGACAAAATTGCATTGTATTTGCCTATTACACAGAGGGGAATTGTATGTTTTTATAAGAATGATACACTCCAAGTGGGTTGGAGTAACTGTAACATAACTATATCTTATAAATGCTATATTAAAGCTAAAGATAAAGGCACTGTTTGTAACACAAATTATGATTCATATTTGAGCTTAATGAAAACAACATTAAGTGATGTGCAGAGAAATCCTGTTTTGCATAAACAATTGTCTGTTATAGACAAGAAAATGTTTCATTCAGAATTAACCCGCATCAGTACTAAAGTAGAAAACTGTTATTTTGTTTGTGGGAAAAAGGCATACAGATGGCTACCTGAGAATTGGTCCGGCAGTTGTTTTTTGGGTTATCTGGTTCCGGCTATAAGGCATACTGCAGAATTACCTCTAGGTAAGATACGAAATGTAAGAGATGTAGCCCGAAAACCTGAAGATCCAATCGGAAAACCTGTAAATCCAATGGGAAAAATCGAAGCTGGTTGGAAGAACCATCATTCCGTGAAAGATAAAGAAAAATTGGCTCATATGGACTTGAGTGACAGTGTTATATCCTGGGCTGGAATATTTCCAGCATATGGAGCAGTCAAATCGATCTGGGAGTTGAGAAAGCTGTCGAAGCTTCTCGAAGTAATGAGTAACGCAACTTTTTCTGCTCTTGAACTAGTGACTGATGAACTGAATGCAATGAGAACTGCTGTGCTACAAAATCGAATGGCTCTTGACTTCACCCTAGCGGCGAGAGGTGGTACGTGTGCGCTTATCAAAGAAGAATGCTGTGCGTTCATACCAGACAATCGACACGAGATTAATGACCACCTAGAGGTAATACAGCAGGTGTCGGCCATGACTGAACCAGGCCCAAACCCACTGATGAACTTTTTCCAGGGTCTGTTTGGTGGGTGGGGTTCTATCCTAATGAATATTTTGATTGCTATTTATGTTGGTCTGCTCCTATTAGGAGCATGTGTCTGTTGTGGGATCCCCTGTATGAAAAGATTAGTCAAAGATTTTGTTGATATATCTGTAACTGAAACTTTGTACCAAGACATTGAATTGGAACTATTGATTCCAGACGAAACTTTTTCCGAAATATAAACTAAATGACTTGCCTAGTTGAAAGTCCTTAAAGGAGAAGGCTAGGGACGATATAACATTGTTTATGTTTCTGAATAGAATAAAAAGTATTAAAAGGGAGGAAAATGTTAGAAAAATATGTATTTGAACATGTATAAAGTGCTAGTTTAAAAGCAAATAGTATATAATGCATTTTATTCTATTTACAATATGGCAATAAGAATTATTTTACATGTAATTGCTTGAAGCTTTGGAGCTGCAGTGTATTTGAACTCTGACCCTGGCAGTAGCCAGCTCAGCAAGCTTATGTTTTTCACTAATGATTATCTGCTGGGTCAGGAAATTAAATGTATAAAGCATTGAAAATTCTTCTTCCTTCTTCTGAGATAATTGGCCTTGTGAATGTTATCAAAGATAAGACACAGCTGCTAAAGTAATGTTGCAAGAAGAACAAAGAAGTATATTACAAGACTGAACCAACTATTGTATTCAAGCAGGCCTGAAACCTTGAAGGAGTAACATTTTACAGAAAGACATAACTAACCAGGTGCTTTGCAAGGCTGTATTATTCCCATGGGAAAACTTTTAAAATGTATAACATCAGCTTTTTCTTATGAATAGAATATTGTAGACCATAGTGATGTAGGTGCCCTGTGACTAACCACGTCAGTAAGGTGGGCACAGCTTGAATGTAAGACTATATAAAATTGTGTATTGCCTGCATCATGTCAGACAAAACTCTGTACTTGTATGTTTTTTTGCCTCCTGGTGTACACTAGTAAACTTTTGCATCTGAGCCTCCTGTGTTGTTATCATTTGTTTTTATTTAACAGTTTGGTCCTCCTTGAACCGGAATTCCCTTGGTAAGCTGCAGATCAGAGTGTATCGGTGGTCGAATACTGCGCAGGAGAAGTTACCAAAACGGTTCTTCTTGAAACACAAAGACCTCCGACTGAATTGTCATTTTGAGAGGCTGGCCACTTTCTGATCAGCGGCCGAAGAGCGGTTTCGAACTGGTCGACCCAGAAGGCTCAGGTAGGAAGATAATTTGCCTTTTTTCTGTTTTAGATCAGGGACTAGGTTACAGTAAATGTCATTGTCAGAGATTTGTTATACAGATCAGGGACAAAAGGAAATTACTGTATATTTTGTCAGAGATCAGGGAAACAGAATAAGGTAGGCAGTTATTCTAGATAAACTGTGTAAGGAACTCAAATACCACGTGGTGAAAAGGGTTACGTAACATTTTCTTTTAGAATGGGAAATCAGTGCACTAAAAAATCGCAAGATCCACCCCTAACTGATGACGCAAAATATATGCAATTACAACGGACTGATAATGTAAGGTATTATACAAAATGGGTTAATAAATACGGATTTGACGGTAAATTAAACAAGATTTCATTTGTTAAACTTTTAAAATAGCTTAAATCTGACGCAGAAGGTCAGGCAAAAAAACAACAGCGATTAGGCATTCCTCAGGCACACAGGTGGATTGAGGAAGTAAACCGAAGGGAACAGAAAACTAAAAATGCAAAAACATTATTTTTAGACAAAGAGGATAATAATACAGTAATAGCGACAGCCCCTCCCCCTCCACCCCTCCGATGCCTTTTTCAAGATATGAAGCAGGAGGACAAGCTGGTCCACCTCCACATTATACTGAAGTCACAAGAGCACTAAAACCATTTGTTAGAGATCCTATTGAAACTAGGTCCCGGACACGTAAAACACTTGGGGACACAGACTTATATCAAGTAGGGAGAGACACACTAGACGAGAGTGAGGAAGAAATCTGTCCACTAATCGAGGTACCAAATCCTCAGGCAGGACAGGAAGGACAGGACCCAACTCTTCTAGTATATAGACCATGGACACCGGAAGATATTCGGAAAGCTACAGAGGGAATCCCTCATCCAAAAGTTAATTACACAAAGTTTTTACAAGATTTTCAAGGTATGAGACTAAGTTACCACTTGAATGGGGAAGAAGTAGAAAAAGTTAGACAGATTGTGGGTCCAGACTGGCACATGATTTGTGGCACCTGGAATCCTCGTAATGCAGAGCTTAAACCACTCCCACATAGTGACGCAGAATTAGACAACAGAGTGAAAGGTCTTACAGACCGAATTTCTGAAAAATGGAAACCTAGAGCAGATTGGACTTGCATTAACCAATGCATACAACAGGAGAATGAAACTGTAGATGGGTACTATGGTAGATTATTGGAATGTTTCAATAACCATAGTGGTATGGCTATTCCTGAAAATCAGACACATGATACCTCGTATGAACAGCAACTGAAAAATGCGTTTTTGAAAGGTTGCATTGCACCTATCAGTAGCTTTATTACAAAGCATATGATAGATCATCGAACAAGTAGGCTACAAGCCTTACTTGAATATGCTAGACATGCTGAAAGACACTTTAATAGTAAAAAGAAAAAGAAGACACAAGTCTTCACAGCTGGAGACGGAGCTGAGGTCTTTGTAGTACAGTCAGGTAAAAAGGGTAAGAAAAATACCCAGGGAAATAGACAATCTGATAAAAGGTCAGAAGATTTTGAAGAGAGAAAAAAGAAAGGTGAGTGCTTTAAGTGCGGTAAGAAAGGACATTTAGCAAGGGATTGCAGGCTAAATAAAAGGTGACTACAGAAAATAAAGGTGATGAGGACTGACTATATGATAGTGATGAAAATCAGAAATCATCAGGGAAGGAAAACAAACAAAGGGCAAATGTAAATGTAGTGGAAGGAACAGAGGAAGTACAAGCAGATGTAGAGGATGAAGAAAGTGAAATTTTAGATTTGGCATTACTGAGCTTGGAGCTCTATCTAGCAGACACAAAACCGGAAGTTACACTTCTGGTGGAAGGAAGGGAAGTAAAATTCTTGTGTGACTCAGGAGAGTTACGAACTTTGATACACCCCTCAAAGTTACCAGAAAATTCTGAATCACCAGATTATATATTAGTGAAAGCAGCAAATGGACAGCTATATAGGGAGCCACTCTCCCATGATATAGCAATAACTGATCCAGTTTCAGGTATGACTCAGAAAAGTAAAATTGTAGTTTCTGCAAAGTGTCCAGTAAACGTACTGGGAAGAGATCTTATGCAGATATTTGGCATAGCGGTAGTTCCCACTATGCAGGGTATGGAGGCACAAAGACAAATGGATACTTTTGTGGTACGACCGGAGGGTGAAACGTTTTACTGGTACAGCCAGGACCTAGTTACGACTGGTCCAGGGGCAGTAACCGAGGAACTGATGAATGTAGCCATCAGTAAGGCCCCCTCCCTTGACACTGACCAACAGCACTTGTTACATTGTACTCTATACTACTGTAGCATGCCAGGACCTGATAAAGAATATGAGCAAGAGTTGTTCAAAAATCCCGCTAACAGATTAGTATTACGAACCTTATATTGGGATACTGAGGGAAACAGTGTTGTAAGCTGTTCACTACCACAGGAATTCATGAAACTGTACAAATCTAATAGACTACCACATGTCAGCTTGACAAAGAGCAAGGATGTGAGATGGGCAGATTTAGGAGAAAAAGTAACAAAATGGGAAAAACAAACTGATTTAGAATTATCAGAACAGGGAGTACAAAAACAGAAATTGAATTGGCTAACAAACACATTCAGCTGTACACTTACAAACTAGTGAAGACAGCTGATTAGCATTCTTATTAGAAGAAGAAGAAAAAGCCTTGTGTGATATACCAGATATTCTTTGGTCAACAGGTAAATCAGATGTAGGACTTATTCAAACCGCAGGACCAGTAACTATTACACCAAAATCAGCATTTAGACCACAAAAAAGACAATACCCCTTGAGGAAAGATGCAGAGCAAGGAATCAAGCCTATAATAGCAGCATTACTCAAGGAAGGAGTACTGGTAGAATCTCTTGATTCACCATGTAACACCCCTCTATTTCCTGTTAAAAAAGCAAACGGGGAATGGCAGATAGTAGAGGATTTACAAGCTGTAAACAATGCAATAATACCTAGAGCGCCTACGGTGCCAGACCCACACACCTTGTTGAATGATTTGAAGCCACAACAAAAATATTTCACTGTGGTAGATATAAGTAATGCTTTCTTTTCAATACCTACACATCCTGATAGCCAGTATTGGTTTGCATTTACATTTCAGGGTAAGAGATATACCTATACTCGGCTACCGCAGGGATATTGTGAAAGTCCAACAATATTTGCACAAGAAATGGCAAGCAACCTGGCAGGGTTTACACCACCAGGAGGTAGTCAGATTCTACTTTATGTAGATGACATCTTGCTAGCAGCCCCTACCCAGCATCAATGCAGGGAGGATACGATAGCATTGTTGAAATTTTTAGCAGCATAAGGACACAAAGTAAACAAAAGTAAGTTACAACTTTGGAGAAAACAGGTTAGATACCTAGGATATGTAATATCCAATGAAGGTAGAATATTAGATGAAGACAGAAAAACAGCGATTTTACAGGCACCCAAACCAGCAACCAAGAAGGAAATGATGTCCTTCTTGGGAACGACTAATTTTTGTCGAAGCTGGATATCAAACTATGCTTTGGAATCTGCTCCACTGGCTGATTTAATATATAAAACACCAATGGCAGCACAAGATGTATTACAATGGACACCTGAAGCAGAAACAGCTTTCTGCAGACTAAAACAATTGATAGCTTCATTATTAGTTTTAGGACTTCCAAATTACCACAAAAGATTTTTTCAGACCGTAGATTGTAAACAGGGATACATGACGTCAGTTCTGACGCAACAGCATGGGGATAAGCAACGCCCCATAGCTTACTATTCATCACAGTTAGATCCAGTGGCACGATCATTGCCTCACTGTGTGCAAGCAGTAGTCGCAGCTGCAATGGCTGTACAGGCTTCAGCCTCAGTGGTGTTGTTCCACCCTCTCACATTGAGAGTGCCTCATGCAGTCGCAATAATTTTACTGCAAGAAAAAATAGCATATCTATCTCCTGCTAGACATCTTTCATGTATGACCATACTGCTGAGCCAACCTCATATGGTAATTGAACGTTGTACAACTTTAAACCCATCAACGTTACTTCCGACTCCTGTGGATGGCACACCACACAGTTGCCTGCAGGAAATTGAGCAAATAACTTTGCCCAGACGAGACCTCACTGATATGCCCTTCGTTGATGCCGAGGTGACATTTTATGTGGACGGTTCATGCAGAAAGGGTCCTATAGGGAAAAATCTAGTAGGATATGCAGTAGTCACAGATACAGAGATTTTAGAAGCCCAATCCTTACAGCATAACCTGTCTGCTCAAGCAGCAGAACTGATAGCCTTAACACGGGCTTGTACTCTAGTGAAAGATAAATGTGTGAACATATATACTGACAGTCAGTATGCTTTCTCTACAGTGCATGTTTTTGCACAGCAATGGAAAAATAGGGGAATGATAACATCTACTGGCAAACCAATTAATCATGCGCAACTTATTTTGAACTTGTTAGATTCCATTCAGTTACCTACTAAAGTAGCTATTTGTAAATGTTTAGCTCATACAAAACAACAGGATGCAATTTCAAAAGGAAATGCAAGAGCTGATACAGCTGCAAAGCAAGCAGCCTCAGACTCAGAAACTTTACTTTTAACCGAGGAATTACAACCCTCTGAGATTTTAGATCTAGAAATGTTAAAAACAATGCAGACATTAACTACAAAAGCAGAGAAACAGAAATGGGAGAAACGAGGTGCAAGCCTCGAAAATGGACTGTATATCTCCAAAGAGAAAAAAACAATATTGCCGTCTAATTTATTTAGATATGCAGCTTTGTTGAGCCATGGGCAGTGCCATGTCTCAACAGGGGGGATGGTACAGTTAGTAAATCGAATATTCCAAACGTATGGATTCACGAACTTTACACAAAAATTTTGTGCAGCATGTCATATCTGTAACAAACATCATGCACAAGGGGCATTCAAACCTAAGCAAGGGAGTTTTCCTACACCACCATATCCGTTCCACACTATTTGTATGGATTTCATAGAATTGAATAAATGTGAAGGGAAAAAATACTGCTTAGTAATTATAGACATGTTTTCCAAATGGGTAGAAGCTTTTCCAACTAAAAATCTGGATGCAGCAACAGTGGCAAAGGCCCTAATAAAAGAAATAATTCCTAGATTTGGCATACCGGAAAGAATCTATAATGACAATGGGACACATTTTGTTAATCAGACGATTCACCAACTTGGGAGATTCTTTGGGATCTCCTTGAAGAATCATTGTGCTTACCACCCACAGTCTGCAGGACTGGTGGAAAGGTACAATGGAATTTTAAAGAGCAGGTTAAGGAAGTTAGTAAATGATACACAGAAGAATTGGATTTGCTGTTTGCCTTTGGCACTGCTGAGCATGAGAACAGTTCCAAATGTAAAGGGTTTGACCCCCTTTGAAGTGATATTTGGAAGGGCATATTATGTGCCACAGTGGAAAGCTCTCATGCCTGCAGAACTAGAGGCTGACAGCTCATTAGCTAACTATATGATGAAACTGTTAACAAATAAAACTGTTTTGCAGTTGAACTCTTTTTCAGATAAAAGACAGACCAGAACGTTGGAAGCAGTGCTGACCCCAGGGTCCTGGGTGTGGCTGAAAGTTACGAAGAGGAAGAATTGGGCGAGTCCAAAGTGGGAAGGACCATACCAGGTACTGTTGGCGACACCTACTGCAGTCAAAGTTGCTGAGAGGTCGTCCTGCGTCCACCTGACGCACTGTAAACCGGTAAAGATTTTTCAACTTGATAAACATTTTGTGACTGATACACAACAAAGGCAGGATGGCCAAGAGCGAAATGAGTAAAAATGCAGATCAACCCCGAAGATATTGTTTAATCATCTTGCTAACTATGCATTTATTGACTAGGATTGTGATGACCTTCCTTTTGTTGTGGTTTTTCCTACATATAACCACACAAGTGAAAGTGGAAAAATGTGATGAACTGCCTATAGACTGGCATCCAAACTTTAACACATACCTAGCTATGAAGCGTGTATATGTAGAGACTATGAACATTTCAAATTGCTGGGTTTGTACTGCTATACCAACAGCATATGGAGGACTGTTGATGTCCGCTGTCCCCTTGGGGATAAATGAGACTTGAGAGAATTTACTTTTTGATACAGGATCTGTAAGATCACAGGACAAAATTGCATTGTATTTGCCTATTACACAGAGGGGAATTGTATGTTTTTATAAGAATGATACACTCCAAGTGGGTTGGAGTAACTGTAACATAACTATATCTTATAAATGCTATATTAAAGCTAAAGATAAAGGCACTGTTTGTAACACAAATTATGATTCATATTTGAGCTTAATGAAAACAACATTAAGTGATGTGCAGAGAAATCCTGTTTTGCATAAACAATTGTCTGTTATAGACAAGAAAATGTTTCATTCAGAATTAACCCGCATCAGTACTAAAGTAGAAAACTGTTATTTTGTTTGTGGGAAAAAGGCATACAGATGGCTACCTGAGAATTGGTCCGGCAGTTGTTTTTTGGGTTATCTGGTTCCGGCTATAAGGCATACTGCAGAATTACCTCTAGGTAAGATACGAAATGTAAGAGATGTAGCCCGAAAACCTGAAGATCCAATCGGAAAACCTATAAATCCAATTGGAAAAATCGAAGCTGGTTGGAAGAACCATCATTCCGTGAAAGATAAAGAAAAATTGGCTCATATGGACTTGAGTGACAGTGTTATATCCTGGGCTGGAATATTTCCAGCATATGGAGCAGTCAAATTGATCTGGGAGTTGAGAAAGCTGTCGAAGCTTCTCGAAGTAATGAGTAACGCAACTTTTTCTGCTCTCGAACTAGTGACTGATGAACTGAATGCAATGATAACTGTTGTGCTACAAAATCGAATGGCTCTTGACTTCACCCTAGCGGTGAGAGGTGGTACGTGTGCGCTTATCAAAGAAGAATGCTGTGCGTTCATACCAGACAATCGACACGAGATTAATGACCACCTAGAGGTAATACAGCAGGTATCGGCCATGACTGAACCAGGCCCAAACCCACTGATGAACTTTTTCCAGAGTCTGTTTGGTGGGTGGGGTTCTATCCTAATGAATATTTTGATTGCTATTTATGTTGGTCTGCTCCTATTAGGAGCATGTGTCTGTTGTGGGATCCCCTGTATGAAAAGATTAGTCAAAGATTTTGTTGATATATCTGTAACTGAAACTTTGTTCCAAGACATTGAATTGGAACTATTGATTCCAGACGAAATTTCTTCCGAAATATAAACTAAATGACTTGCCTAGTTGAAAGTCCTTAAAGGAGAAGGCTAGGGGACGATATAACATTGTTTATGTTTCTGAATAGAATAAAAAGTATTAAAAGGGAGGAAAATGTTAGAAAAATATGTATTTGAACATGTATAAAGTGCTAGTTTAAAAGCAAATAGTATATAATGCATTTTATTCTATTTACAATATGGCAATAAGAATTATTTTACATGTAATTGCTTGAAGCTTTGGAGCTGCAGTGTATTTGAACTCTGACCCTGGCAGTAGCCAGCTCAGCAAGCTTATGTTTTTCACTAATGATTATCTGCTGGGTCAGGAAATTAAATGTATAAAGCATTGAAAATTCTTCTTCCTTCTTCTGAGATAATTGGCCTTGTGAATGTTATCAAAGATAAGACACAGCTGCTAAAGTAATGTTGCAAGAAGAACAAAGAAGTATATTACAAGACTGAACCAACTATTGTATTCAAGCAGGCCTGAAACCTTGAAGGAGTAACATTTTACAGAAAGACATTATAACTAACCAGGTGCTTTGCAAGGCTGTATTATTCCCATGGGAAAACTTTTAAAATGTATAATATCAACTTTTTCTTATGAATAGAATATTGTAGACCATAGTGATGTAGGTGCCCTGTGACTAACCACGTCAGTAAGGTGGGCACAGCTTGAATGTAAGACTATATAAAATTGTGTATTTCCTGCATCATGTCAGACAAAACTCTGTACTTGTATGTTTTTTTGCCTCCTGGTGTACACTAGTAAACTTTTGCATCTGAGCCTCCTGTGTTGTTATCATTTGTTTTTATTTAACACTCTCCATGTTCTTGCCGGTTCCGTGCTTGCATGTGAACAGTTGTTATTCATTCCTACCTTTTTGTTCAAAAATGCTAATATCTCTTAAGCAGAAGTTAAACTACTGCATCAGTGCCTGTGTTTTCATAATTATATCCTTCTATTACCTATGCTTAAATATCTCCAGCAGTTACTGCATCCCATTTCATATCCAGTGTCGCTAAAATGTCTTATTCTTTCTTTTCCTCTTTGTATCCATTTATCATCTTTGTTAAGTTCCACAAGATCCACATAATCTCCAATATGTCTCTTTGTCCTTTTCTTGTCAGTCGTTAAATTCCTTTCACCTTGTGTCACAATTCACTAAAAAATCTGCAGTTTGTCACTACATTGCTTATTGTTATTATTTCCCTTTTGGTGACACAATTGTCTTAATTGCTTTACAGTTTTATATATTCGATACTTCCATGATGGCATGTGATACCTCCCCTTCCTTTCCATGATGTTGTGTGATACCTCCACTTCATTTCCATCGCTAACGTGTTGGTGTTAGAACTTGTTCACTGATTTATTTTGGTGATGGTTAATATATCTTGTTTACTTCCCTTACATGGCTTGGATCTCTATGATCAGTTCTAAGTACTGCATTAATTTCTGGTTATCAAACTTATGACTTTCTGTGTTATAGTGACTGCAACCACTCGTTTTCTTTCAGTTATATTTCTTTTAAACTGAGGACATATTTACTCTTTTCCATTTCCTGTGTGCATTGCATAGCATCTTCTTGTGGCACATTATTTTCCATTTGATCCTGTGCCTTCTGTTTCTCTATCACATGGCAACTGAACGAACTTTCACTACTAAACATTCATTACATTAGTTTCCATAGTTTCCCATTACTTGTTCATCTCCAGCTTCACGTGAACGTTTACATTGTTTTCCTGTTGAAAGGCACCAAAATATCTACAAATGGCACCTGAAGAGTTGCTCCCAATTTGACTGTTTTCGCCAATATATTTGCAGATCCATTGTCTACAATGTCTGCACTTGATACTTAATTCCAAAGTACTGCATAATCTCAATATTTTCTTCATACGATCATAGCAGGTTAGTAGGCTGTTGGCCCGGAGGCTCTTATAATCCCAGACTACACTTTAGCCCATGTTTAGACAATTCCGAACCCAATGCCCCTGTCATGCAGGGACACGCGAGGAATCCAATGGATTTCTTTTATTTTTCCCTTCCACTTATCCATGATCCACTTACAAAGGGGTAAAGAGGTACTCTGCTTGATGTCAAGAGGGAGTCTGTTCCAAACATGGGCGAGCCTGTGGGACACTAACCATTCATTTGCCTGTATTTCTTTTCACATATCTTTGGTGCTTCTCTTTTTCCTTCTTTTTGCATTGGTTACTTTTTCATTCTCCTTTGCATACAGATTACATCTCATTTTCTTTTCTTTTCTATGTCTATATGTCTTCTTCAGATGATTCCTGATCTTCCAGTTTCTCCCTACTTTGGGCACTTACTCCATCCTGCTGTGATGTTACCTCTGTTATGCCTTCTACACCTTATCCTTCCCTTTGTAGTTACTCAGTTGAGTGCCTGGTGGAAAGTCTCCATTACACTAATTACAGTAAAGCTAGAATTCCTATAGAAGTACAAGCACAAATGCATATCATGTAATACAAAGTGTCAGCAATATTGCCCATACTGGAAAAATATCATGCATATTCATTTCTACCAATTCACACAGTTAAAGCCAAAGTAAAAAGCTATGTACAATATTTACAGAGTGTGAGAGATTGTATGAGAATTAGCTTATGAAGGTTAAGCTATAAGATGCTTAGGAACTCAGGAGGACAGCCTCCCGGGGGCTTTGGTTACAGACTTCCAGATAGGGATAATGCAGTTACATATTCCATTAGGAGAGGTAGGTGAAAAGCTGAGTTTTTCACTTTGTGCTTGACATTGTCCTTAGTGTGGAAGGCAGAGAGTTCCATTTCTTACCTAAGGAGAAGGAGAGGAGGAGTTGTCCAGCAGGACATTTCAGTTTGTGAACATAACTTTTTGACGTTCACATCTAAGAGTTTTCTTTGGGGTGTATGGTGGAAGGATGTTAGTTAGAGCGGGCCATTTATTTGTATTAAATATTAGTCTATGTACTGTACTGAGCTGGTAGGAAGTCCATGCATTGTTTTGTGATTTCTAACCAGTTGAGAGATTGTAGGGTAACACACTCATCAATCTATGTTTGGGCAGTTAAAATCAACTTGAATAAGCGTAAAGAGTTTGATCTTGATACAGTCAAACAGGTTAAAATATGCATAATGGGCATCTTCATTCACATTTATGCACCAGTAGCCAGATACAATTTCCAAAGGGGTCTTGCCAGTTATTAACTGCACCGACAGTTTCTCCTGTTCTTCTTAGCCATCTACGATTTGAATAGGGGTCTTGTCATTTGTTAACTGCACCTGCAGTGTCTCCTGTTCTTCTTACTGTTTACCGGCCTGGTATGTCTTTAAAGTATACTTCAACTACGCCTCCTTTGGCTTTACAGCACCCACTGTTTGGGGTCTCAATGTATGATGGCGTGAGTAACTAGGTCAGGCTGGTGTGCTCTCCACAGCTTAGAACCAGTTTTCTGTGACTGCACAGATGTCAGCATTTTCCAGGGATAGGACTGCTTGCAGTCAGTCCACTTTCATGTTTACACTCCGAGCCTTCAGCGACATGACGTTTAATTTCCTTTTTTTTTATATGTTTTAATTTTTAATTTGTTATTTTTTACCTCAGTTTTCATTAAGTAGGCACTCTATGCATGAGGCCGGAGACTTTGGCAGAAGCATGACATCCAGGTGAGGCAGATGCAGGCCATCTCTGACAATGCATTGTTGTCGGTTGATAATATCTTGACAGACTGTCGGTACTAGATCCCCGTGCAACCAGAAAAGTCGATCCTGTTCTGTTTGTATTGCGTCATCACTCTGGGTGATGGTAGAATGCAGCTTAAGGCTAGGTACGTACCTCCCTAGGATAGATAATCAGCAGGCTCGCTCACGTTTCTCTTCGTATAGTCCTGAGAGGTACCTCTCAAGTCATTAACGCCAGCATGCACTATGACTGCCATAACATTACACGTTCTTGAGAGACTTCAGTGCGTGTGTGATATGGTGGATTCTGGCACTGGACATACTACTAACTATCACTTTCTCACTTCTAACTTTCACTTCTCAATTATATGGAAAGAGCAAACTATCATAAGATCTGAACGTGACTACTGTGGGGAATAATCCGGCCACTTCAGTCAGTATTCCATGTTTCACCAGTGCACGTAACCCTGAAAAGCAATTTTCTTTACTTGTCTTTTAAATGTTGGACCGCTCAAGCATGTCTGCTCACAAAGGATAACTGTGACATGTTGTTCATACAAGTGCACGCAGATCACAGTGTATGTCACACATAACTTGTGTCCCATGAGGTTTGACTTAAGGTTTTCTTTGTTCATGTTAAATGGCCTCTCTGATTTTTTCACAGCAGCCACTGTTAGCAGCTCCAGGCGATAATAATGAGAATGTGGTTGGCACCATTGTGACTTTGCGCATCTTTGTCTTCAGGAGCCATGGATTACTTGATTTGGTCTGCTCTACTCACAGCATTTAACTTTGTATCTTTTTGCTTTGTGGGCTTCATGATCATACAGGTACTTATTTAATCTGAATCCTGTCTCCTACTATGGAACCATTTATTTTACTACGAGGCTGTTAAGTGTACCACACTGTTGACTGTTCAGCTGCCAAAGAGATCTATTTGCATTGCACAGCACTTGTTCTCCTACATTACAACTGTGCATAGCAATTCCATGCCCATATGCCAACCTTACTGGTCATGTCTCTCCAACATGTGAATGAATAGGTATCCGGTATTGTTTTTCTTATGATGCAGTATCCTAAGCAATATTAATTTCCTAGGATAAATAAGCACATACACTACATCTTTTTCAATTTCAGGTAATAACAGGTCAGTACCTGGACTTGTCAATTTACCCCATATCTAAACAAGTCCAGTTTCAGGTAATAACAGGTCAGTACCTGCACTTGCCAATTTACCCCATATCTAAACAAGTCCAGTACATAACCATGGACCTACCTTTGGCTGCTTCTGCTGGCAAAAGGTAGACGCACAAGTTACCATCTCATTATCGTTATACACGTACTCGTTATTCACGTACAACTCTGTCACATCTCATTATGTATGTGGGTACAACTCTGTCACATCTCATTATGTATGTGGGTACAACTCTGTCACATCTCATTATGTATGTGGGTACAACTCTGTCACATCTCATTATGTATGTGGTTGACTAGGGGTACAGCAAAGTAACGTACATCCCTGCCATCACAAACCCTATGTGCCTGCTTATGCCTTTGCTTAGCAGCTTCAGCTGCACTTCCCATTACTTTTGAGCATTATTCCTATGAATATATACACAATGTAGGGCACACAGTACTGACGGATTATTATAAGTTCAAACATACTTAACCTGGGTGCGGTGATACATATGAGACGGTCAACACTGATCTGCTAACATGTGCAGTTAGCTGCTGAATAACATAGGGCTCAATATACAGTTGAGTATATGAATTTCATCATGCCATTAGAATTGGCATACTGGCCATCAGGGAGTGTATCTTGAAAACAGCACAACTGCTTTCAATGCACAGTGCAGTACATGTAATTGTGTATGTTTGTGAGAATGTTCATTTTTCATTCTTTTGCTGTATAGCTGACTTAGAAAAACCATCTGTCCCATGTATTAATGTCCATTACATGGTAGTCACATATGTCATGTTTGTCAGCAGCTGTTTACCACACCTGGCCAATGCCAAATCTTGTTCTCCGACCATTTGCCTTTTGTTGAGGTGCTCTGCTGTGAGCATGATTGGATCTTTGCTGTTTCAACATCATCAGTTACAATACACTTACATTGATGTATAATGTACTATTCCTCTACGGTTTGTATAACTGGTAGGTACATCATGTCAACTTTGTCCAACAATGGTGGCACAACCAACGGGAACAAAAAGTCATTAACACTCTCTGCTCAGAAACGCCTGAAGAAAGCACTGGATGCTAAACGTGGACGCACATGGATTGCCATTGGTAGTGAATTTGATCGCTGGATGGCTCTCAAACAGCATCTACAAGTAAAATTGCATGAGGAAGTGGCACATTTCCTGCTTAACATGTAAGTCTGTTGGTCTGCTTAACCATCTTCATTTATCTTATTATATGCATCATAGTGTTGTTGTTAGAATACTCCTTAGTGTATTTGTATTCATAGTTATCACACACATTTGTTCCCAGGACAGTCACTGATTATAATAGGGCTGTAATGGGTGTTACAAACATCAACTACCACAAGGCATGCTGTATGAGTTGTTTAGTCAACATCGTCTTAGTCTGTGTAACCACTTAACGTATTGTGTTTGTGTAGCAAGATACATTGATGAGTACAGTTTGGCTTTTAAACGGCATCTTGCTAGTTATCTGCACAGCTCCAACATGGGTGTATCAATTGGACCTCTAGCTGAAATATACATAGAGTGCCTACTCAGAGGCGCAAACTATGCAGCAGGAGATGCACTGGCTTTCTTGTCCGGTAGAATCTGTAGTCTGTGCCCTACTGTGGCCTAATAGTACTATTAAAAAACTTGCATTTAATCTCAATTAGATAGAAGTGATATGAAGTGCAGTCAGACAAAGTAATAATACAAGCGTATGCACCTGATTGCAGGTACGACAATCAAAGTAACCAGTCATCCATGGATCCAGTGTCGTCAGCATTGCCACCACTTCAGTCCACTCCATTGTCCATCAGAGCAAATACATCTAGTACACTCTCAGCTCCAAGCCTATTTTCGGAGAGTTTCAGGTAAAATTGCACCACCGACCGTGACAAGTCAAGTCCAGTACTTTGCACAGTTACCATATCTCACATGTGTGAATGGAACACACTCTGCTTGATTCTAAATGTACATGCTGATTCTTACAATCTTTTTGTTTTTCAGACACATGAGACAAGATGATGATGACTGCATGTCAGATGTATTCCCTCTGGAAGACATTAGAGGCAACAATCACGTGCTACATCAGGACTTGTCATACATACCATCATTCACCTCTCCACAAGGAAGCACAACAGAAAGGTAATTCAAACATTCTACATTGTGAATGGTGGATTGTAATTGCATTATAAACATTAACACCATTATTTATGTTCACCTCTTCCAGCATGCAAGAATTCACCATTTGTCGATGACCTATGCAGCAAAAGAGGAAACTGGCATGTATCAGATCATCCTCTGTTGACCATTCTCTCAACAGGTATTAGCTTTAATGAGTGTGCCTCATTTACAGATGCATCACTCTTGCTTTGCATATACCTAACTCAGTTGGTTTTGGTCTCTCCCCTTCTGTTATCTTGCTTTTATGCACTGTGTGCTGGCATCAATTCTGAGCAGCTCTGCAGGCCTTTGTGAGGAGCCAGAACACAGAATGGAAGACACTGAGATCGAGACTGTTTTGCACAACACAGCAAAACAGTCATTAGAAGCAGACAGGTCAACCACTGCGGATACATTAACAAGAAATGAGGAACTTAGTGCAGAATCACTTTCCACGGAATCTGTTGTACTGGTGTACAAGAATAAACTCATACAACTGGCACAGAAATGCAGGATACAACATTGTGATATATGTAGAGAAGGTGTGTCAGTAACAAACACAGTCAAAGGATCATGCATCAAGCTATCATGGGTAGGTATTATCGGGCTACCATACAAGCCATACTCATTTGTAATAATACTTGGCATGCATAGTTGGTAACAACACTGTCTTTCTTGTAGGTGTGTTGCAGTGGTCATATTGCTTACCAGTGGTCAAGTCAACATACAGTTAGGAAGGATTTACATCTTGGTGATGTTATGATAGCAGCGGCAATCTTCCTGACTGGAAACAACTATGCTAAGATTGCATTGCTAGCAAAGTGTCTTGGCATAGCATTTATCCACCAAGCCACTTACTACCGGTTACAGCGAAGATACATAGTCCCAGTCGTTACTGACTACTCGAATGAGATGGTGAGGAATATGTTGTCCACTCGTAAACACATTAATGTGACAATCCTGGGTTAGTCCTTACATTTATTATTAAGGTAAAGTTTATGCAAACCATTGCCATTATCCATGTCTGTTTGGGACTTAAACCAGCTCTTGTTTATATTTGTAGGTGATGGTCGTATGGATTGCCCCGGACACTCTGCACAGTATTGCACTTACACATGCATGGATGAGAAAACCAAAGAGATTTTGCTGATACAAGTGGTTGACAAAAGAGAAACAGAATTGAGTTCTCCACGAATGGAGAAATTGGCCTTTGAGAGGTGCATAAAAACTCTTCAAGATTCACAACTCAAGATAGATGAGCTGGTGACTGATGCACATCCGCAGATTGCTAAACTAATGAGTAAGTCTAATGTCTGTCTGCACTGTCATACTTGCATTCAACCTTACAGGCTTAAGGTCTGATGATATGTTTTCCTTTTACAGGGACTAGGTATGCATCAATCAAGCACTCATTTGATATGTGGCATGGGGCCAAAAATCTTGGTAAACGAATTAACAAGGTAATAGTAGTGAAATTTTCCTTCTGTACTCGATTACATTCACGTTTTCCAGAATGACTAACAATGGTTTTGGTTACTAGATCATGACAGCTCTTAAGCATGTGTGTGGAATTACAGAAATGTAGTAAATAATGCAGTACTTGTGAATTGTTCAGATTCTTGGAAAAATACTTTTGATTTGTTCATCACAAGGGTATGAACAGACAGACAGTAGTTACTCTACTGCATTTTTGTGACATTCATGGGAACATGTCTTCTTTTCGTTTACCATTATGTACAGCACTATATACATTAATGTCTTCTAAAAATGGAAGCATGGTATTCTAAATCCACATTTTAGAAAAATATTAACTGCACTGACTTCCATTATTCAGTTTGTAAGCAAAACATCACATTTGTGACTACACCGTAGGGTGTAGTTGGCTGTACTACCACACAGAGTATTAATTGTGTGCATTTATGTTTTAGTTGAACAAAAAACATTCCTGACATAGGCAACTCATTGCCCTGGAAATTGATACCCTATTTTTAGTTCTGTGGAGGTTACACATCATGAGAAGTATATCCGATACTGTAACCATTTCTATTGTGTCATCATTACCTGCTGAGGTGCAAAGACACTACAAGGTAGACACTATAGTCACTGTGCTCCCCATCGATTGGATGTGATGAAGTAAGACTAAAGGGTGGAGTATTCAAAAATGAACCATGCTTTTCGGCCCTTCTGTCCAAGCATACCAATTCAGTGTTTCCAAATATTTGTATTCCTACACTGTCGTAGTAGTTTTCATCATGAACATGTCTTCCCTGCATTTTAACTGTCCTCCACTGTCCATTAGCATTGTGCTAAGAGAAGTGTCGATTTATACAGGTTGCTTAACCTTCCTATTGAAAAGTGTCTACTGCATTATCTATCTAAACTAGTTTTTTGAAAATGTACTGAATAGCAATACAGTGATAACATAGGTCTATGCAGTAACCAGTACTACATTTTCTACACTCAACCCACTATTCTGAAATCCAGTGCTAGGAATATTACACATAGCAGCAAGTTGTGTAAAAGTTAATACGATCATAACTGTCAAGTGTAAATGCATCAGTTTACTGAAATACACATTTACCTTATTGTCTACCTGTTTGTTTTTTGGTATTACACAACAGGCTGGACAGCAGCGTGGCTGCAGAATTCTGTGTCAGTGGACCAGGCAAATTGTCAATCACTTCTGGTATTGCTGTCAGCACTCAGAGAGTACAGAAGAATTCATGGTATGTAAATGCATCACATTAATCATACAGTTAATTTATATGAAGCAGTAGAAGTTGCCACATGAATTTTATTTCTCTTCTGTATTTTTTACCCATAGATCCATTGGGGTGGTATTTTATACCATGTTGTAAACCAGCATGAGTGGGGTAGTGGGATACATGATAACGATGAACCGGTTGGACAATGTCAGCATGAGTCTCTTGGGGCGGAGCATACGCCGCCATGGCTAGAGCCTGACAGCCCAGCCCATGAAAAGTTAAGGCAGATTGTTCTAGACCCCAGATTTGTGGAGAAAACAAGACATTACGTCAGCTACAGGTAAAGTACTTTTACTTTGTGGTTCCTTTTATCAACATTGATGTGCATGTGGACATGAATACTCTGACTTGTGATTTTTCTCATTTCACTGTATAGAACAACAGCAGAATTAGAACAGTTCCACCAGGTCATATTAAAGTATGCTTCAAAATGGCAGTCCTACACTTTCCCTGCATTTCGGGCTCGGAATTTTCTTGCTGCGATAGACCACAACAGCCACAGAGGTCGTCCATATGCGCGTAACAAGGAAGGCAGATATGTGTAAGAAAATACAATAATTCACATAACGGTTCAACAGGCAAAGCAATATATAGTTTCATTACTTCTAATTGTGTTAGCAACTGTGGACCTAAGTCATGGCATCTGACACGCATGAGTATAAAGATGAAATGCACACAAGTAGTAATCTCAGTGAATTTTGAACTCATTTCATATTTTATTCTTTGCAGCTAACAACGACTATAATTCATATTCAGTTGCAGCAGTCTGTATTTCAAGTGCACATACCTGTAAACATATGGACATATAAAAAGACACGTGTTACATGCACGACCAATGTTAGCGTAATGCAAACAGATACATCAAGTTAGTGACTCCTGCAGTAGCACCACCACCATTGATCGAAATATGTCCAATATTCTGTTAATGACCGGTAATACTCACATTTGGTCATTTTACCTGAGGTGAGATATATCTAGTCAAGCAGCTTTGGGTGGACCTACAAGATTGGCTGCCAAACTGTAGTCAGAGTGTCAGAAATTGTGTCAACCATGGCTTACACATTGTATTTTTTCAGCTGTACACATGCTATGCAAAGCATTAAACTCTAAATAAAGGCTGTTACTTGACTTTCATTGTATCATGAAGTGTTCTCCACTTTATGTTTAGGTATCGTAGAAAATTTAACAAGAAAAGCGGACGTTGGACAGTGGTGCGCATGAAACAAAGGAAAGATTACAATTACCTCATACCATTAAAGGAAAAAAATTTGCAACGTAGACTGGCAGACCACACTAAACTTCACGAACGAGCCACACTGTCTTACGATGATCCACGAAACATACAGCCCACAATTGCCCCTTATCAACCACCAGACACAAGACAGTTGATCGAGGAACACTACTCAAGATTTCAGCAGCATTCAGACAATTTGGAGTAGACTTTGGCTTCATTTTAGATGGAAGGACAACAGACATCAAACTTCGTAGTTATGCGTCAAAAAGATAGAGCACTCATGGAATTTCCATCATTCTGAAGTTACGTAATTGCTTCTTGTTGCAAATATTAATATTGCCTTGCAATGAATATAATTGTTATGGAATGTCTCGTTGGTCTAATAGTTTATGATCCACAGTTGTGCAGTGCTACTTTTTATGTCTGTCTTTATAACCTTTGTATTTTTGTCTTTTTTTACAGAAGACTACAGCTCCATGAACTGTGCCCCAAACAGTGAAACTATGTTGCCAGTTTCCCCGTATTCGCCCAACTGGCCCTTATTTTCACTCACACTATCCACTTTGGCCTATTGCAGTGCAGCTGAGAATAATTGTTATAACTTTCTAGTAAAGTGAAAAAAATTTAATGTGCATTTCTAATCTGTGTCAGTGCAAATAAGTTGTTGAGCATCTCTGCTGTGTGGTTAATTAATAGGCTGTACTATGTGTTCTCCACCTTTCAGACCGACAATATTCACATCTTTTAGTGTCCCACTAAAGCTATTAGGTTCATAGGTTCATAGGTTCATACTAGGCTATCTACCCTAGGGCATTTGTAAGCCTAGCCAGAATGTGTTTGGCTTTCGCCACCCATTTTAAATTTATTTTGCTATGCCCTTTTTCGAGGTTAGTATACTGTGCCTCTGTCTAACAGTGACACAGAAGTGATACCCGGGGTAAACCTACGATCTCCCATCCACTCATCAAGATTCCTCTTGAAGAGAGTCAATGAGGGACTCTGCCTAACCTGGACTGGGATTTTATTCCAGAGTGAAGGGAGCCTCTGGGTTATGAATCTGTCCCTCCAGCATGTCCTATTTATTTCAGTGCTGAGGTTCAAGTCTCTCGAGCGTAGCTCGATGGGATTTGGATTTTCTGAGGTGCAGCATGTCCATTAATTCCGGGTTGGACATGGCTTTATACGTCAGGCACAGATCGCCTCTGAACAGGCGGTATGCCACTGAGTAGAGCTGGAGTTTCTTTAACCGGGCAGCATATGGCATCTGTTTGAGCCCTTTGATCCTCTTGGTGAGGTACTTTTGGGGTCTTTCCAGTTGCTGCAGGTGTCTGGTATGGTACATCCCAAAAGGGGCATTGTACTCAATTATGGGACTGATGAGGGATGAGTAAAGAGGCACGATGACCTCCCCTGATCTAGATGTGAATCCCTTCATGATTAGGTGGGCTATATAAAATGTTTTTCTAACCACTTTGGCCACGTGGTTGTCAAATGAGAGACTGCTATCAACTTGGGTCCCCAGGTCCCTAATTACTTCTTCTGTACTTAATGGATTACCACCTATGTGGTAATTTGTGGGCACTTTGTTCTTGCCAAAGGGGATGACTTTACACTTTTGGCATTTAGCTTGAGGCCATGGCTCTGGCACCAGTTGTCTGTTTCTATGAGGCCCTTTTGGAGGATGCTTGTGTCAGCTGGAGAGTCGATTATGGCGCCCAGTTTGCAGTCATCTGCGAGCTTGGTCAGCCACAGTCCTTCCGTGTTGGCCTGTACCTCCGAGAAATATATACCGAACAAGAGAGGTCCCAGGACTGAGCCTTGTGGGACACCACTTGTAACTGGTTTGGAGTCTGACATGGCTCCAGCAATTCTAACCATGTGGGTTCTGTCCTTGAGCCAATTTGCAATCCATCTAGTGACATAGGGGTTTATATTTAAGCTGGTGAGCTTATCTATAATGCCAGTGGGGTATTGTATCAAAGGCTTTTGGCGAGGTCCAGGTAGGCTGTGTGGACCACCTTCCCCTTGTCAATGGCCTTGGTGACTGTTTCAAAGAAATCAACCAGGTTTAAGAGGCAGGATCTGCCCTTAAGCAAGGCGAACTGGGTAGGATCCAGTGTCTGTAGGTCCCCAATATCTTTATTTATGAGGTCCATGATGATCCTTTCCATAGCTTTGCAGACCAAGCTAGTCAGGCTTATGGGGCGATAGTTTCCAGGATCCGTTGAGGCACCACCTTTATGGAGATGGACCACTGTTGCTGTACGCCACTCTTTGGGCACATATCCTGTAGTAAGGCTGAGATTGAACAGTAGTTTTATGTTTGGGTTTAGCTCTTCTTGGAGTTCATGTAGGACCCAGCCCGGGACACCGTCTGGTCCCATTGATGCTGTGTTTTTTGCTTTGGAGAGGGCGGCTCTTACCTGAGCATCTGAAATGCCAGGGGGGCACCACTCTGCGGGGATAGATATTTGCCCTTTTGGGGGGGGGGGGGAGTTTGGGCTGATCCTGTCAGCTAGGATGTTGGCAATGTCTGTGGGTTCAGTGTATTTTTTGTCATTTTGGACTAATTCTGAGCATATCTGGGAATTACCACCCAGGTTCCTAATATAACTAAAGAAAGC